>NC_142014.1:55088039-55388039 GCF_049901735.1 Notechis scutatus
AGCTTTTTGGGCTGCTGCAGCACACTGCTGGCTCATATTTAGCTGGTTGTCCACTAAGACTCCAAGATCTCTCTCAAAGTTACTGCTAATTGAGCCTGGTTTCACCCAGTCTATATGTGAACTTTTGTTTTTTCTTGCCTAAGTGTAGGATTTTACTTTTCTCTACATTGAATTTCATTTTGTTAGATATGGGCTAGTGTTCTAGTCTCTCAAGATCCATCTGGATCTTGAGCCTATCTTCTTGGGTGTTAGCTATTCCTGCCAGCTTAGTATCATCTGCAAATTTGGTAAGTTCCCCTTCTATTCCCTCGTCTAAGTCGTTAATGAAGATATTGAAGAGTACTGGGCCTACGACAGAACCTTTGAACAAACGTTTGAACAAAAGTTTGAACAAACTCAAGCTGTCCTTAAAATGAAATCAAAAGGGGTATTTGTAACTTATTTTATTTAAAGTACGACATGTGGCTCATGTGAAAGAAGCCACTCTGGGGAGGATGCTGCCTTAGAATATGAAGGACCAACTATAGAAGGGAAATACATCCTATATCCAGGTTATAGATGTTTGAGAAGCAAAAGCGTAAGATCTAGTAAAACAAATCTATCAGATTTTTGAATCTGATTGGTTTCTATCATGTAGTTGAATATGGTTTCAAGAGTTAACCTTTTGGACAGTCTTGCTCCCATACATATTTCCCTGCAGTTCCTTCCATCTATTTTCCTTCCATTACTAGAAATAATCCATTAAAGGAGGAGAAGCAGGGAAGACGGGGGGCAAGTATCTTGGACAGAGTTGGGGAAGCTAGGCGGAGCCCGTCCTCTAAAAACCCGAAGGGTGGGGAAATAAGCAAAGGCTACTACATATGGAAGGCAACCTCTTCTGGCCTATGAAGCAAAAGTGAGGTGGCTGCACAATGCAAGTCTTGTCTGGAGCAACAAAGAAGAGCGAATGCAAGACATGCCCTGCCTCCTGCTGCCCTCCCCCCCACCGCAGTACTTAATTCACAATACCAAAAAAAAGGTGAATGGAGAGGTACAGCTCTGCATGCGGGAATTGGGAAAGCCTCCCTCCTCTTTAGAACTAGGCACTGAGGGGGGTGGGTTTCTTATTTACAGGGCGGGAGTCTAGTCGGGAGTTCATTCATTGGGTGACCTTGGGCGAATTCCTTCTGCTGTCTAGGAGTCTGCCTTGAGGATGAATGCCGAGACTAGGAAGGAAGGAAGGAAGGAAGGAAGGAAGGAAGGAAGGGGAAGGGGAAGGGGAAGGGGAAGGGAAGGGAAGGGAAGGGAAGGGAAGGAAGGAAGGAAGGAAGGAAGGAAGGAAGGAAGGAAGGAAGGAAGGAAGGAAGGAAGGAAGGAAGGGAAGGGAAGGGAAGGGAAGGGAGGGAGGGAGGGGAGGAAGGAAGGAAGGAAGGAAGGAAGGAAGGAAGGGGAAGGAAGGGAAGGGAAGGGAAGGAGGGAGGGAGGAAGGAAGGAAGGGGAAGGGAAGGAGGGAGGGAGGGAGGAAGGAAGGAAGGAAGGAAGGAAGGGGAAGGGAAGGGAAGGGAAGGGAAGGGAGGGAGGAAGGAAGGAAGGAAGGAAGGAAGGAAGAAAGGAAGGAAGGAAGGAAGGAAGGAAGGAAGGAAGAACTTAGCTATTTCTTTGCAAGGATCTTCCGGGCTCGGATGAAAGATAGGAGCGATTTTACAACCAGTCCCTTATTATTATTATTATTATTATTATTATTATTATTATTATTATTATTATTATTATTATTATTATTATTATTATTATTATTATTATTATTATTATTATTTAGTGCTGGTTTGGCATTGGCCCGTTTTTTCTGCTGCACTGCTTCCCCACCACCCCCTCTCACCCCCCTCCCGTTTCTCCGTGCCCTAAATGGCTATTTCCCCAGCCCAGACAAAACAAAGTCTTGATTCTTGACCGGGTCTTGGTCCTTGTTGCAAAGTGGCGCGCCTGGCCGAGCGACCCGCAGCACTGTCCTCGGCGCGCGTCTCGCCGTCCTTCTGCTGCTGCTGCTGCTGCTGCTGCTGCTGGCAGCGGTGGTGGCTGGCACGGGTCCAGCTTTATCCCGGTGTGCCATCCCCGCCCAGCACTGCAGCTCTGGTCATATGAGCAAAACCGAGGAGAAAGGCACTTTGCCCCCTCCCCCTCCACCTGAAGTCTTTCCTTGCACTTTCTCTCCCACTCTTTCCCCCAAACAGTTGCGAGGATGGCGATGGCTGACTTGTTCGCCGGCGAGGAGATCAAGAAGATGTTGAGAGCCTTTGCGGGTGAGCCTTTCCAACGGGGCAGGAGGGCTGGGAGCAGGGGAAGGTGCCCGCGTTGCTGAAAAGTGGAGCTCAAGCAGGAAGAGAGGGGATCGGAGGCGCGGGGAGAAGGGAGGGGGGGCTGGGTGCCCAGCCAAAGCGGGCACAGGCGGGAAGAGTCCGGGGACGAGTCTCCCTGCGCCAACTTCCTTGAGCGGAAAGGCGACGGCTGTGCTGCGCTAGCAGAGACCGCACGTTTTATCAGCCCGAGGAAGAGAGTCCAAAGGAAGTTTCTGGCTTTACCCTTCAGCCAGGGACACCTAGTTAGATCTTTTGCACTGCAGCTCCCGCAAAGTCGAACTCTACGACCCGGGCATAGAAAAGTTGCCATGCCACAAACCTGGAGAATGCAAGGTTGCCACTTTAGCAATATCCCCCTCTGCTTCCCTATCTTTCCAAGAGTTTCAATTTCTTGTCATAGACTTGGTTTATTTATTTATTTTACTTGCTTTCTTTTTTTAAAGGAGGGGGGGGAGGAAAGCAATTACTTTCAATGAAGTCTCTTACAGATTACAGATTAACAGAGTTGGAAGGGATCTTGTAGGTCATCTAGTCCAACCCCTCCCCCCTAAAGCAGGAAACCCCACACCATTTCTGACCAATGGCAATCCAGTCTCTTCTTGAAAGCATACAAGGGCAGAAGGAGGATATGAATGGTCAAATTTCCTTGCAAGTTTCCATATTTGATGCCGGCACCTAGTGATTAGTTTTTGTCCCTAAATGGGGATTCTGGACACAATAGATGCCCCCTTGCGACCATGAGCTCAAGGGGCAGAAAGGTCAGGTTAAAACACAACCGGGCCCAGGGTCAGCTTATTCTACTTCTTCTGGGGGAGGGGGAAGGAATCCACAGAGGTCTGATGCAAGAAAGAAGAATGGCAAGCTCCCACACATTGCCAGCTGCATCAGAAAGATTATTTCTCCTGGTGTTGCTCAGCATGCAAACCACATCCACTGAATTTCCTTCTAGCAAGGATGTAAAAGATCTCATCTCCTGCCTTCTTCGATATCTGGCCACACTAATCTCTCCAATTCTCCCTTTATTGAACATGTCTTCGATGTATATGTTCCTTTGCTATTATACGCATCACTATACCTTGGTAATACAATTATTCTTCCTTAGTTTGCTTCTGTTGTATGAACTTTTAAGTCACACAGTTCTCTGGGAAATTCCATATAACTTCAGTGTGCCCAGACTGCAGATGGCTGTACTACTGTCAAGTAATACCATTAGGCATGGCTGAACATAGAACTGTTTGGTTTAGCATTATGAAATCTGGTGCCCTCCAAATATATTGGACTGCATGGTCAACATTGTCTGTTTGGCATAGCCTTCTTTTTCCCCAAAATCTGGATTAGTTTACCTAGAAGACAAATCTGGATTAAAAATCTCATTCAAGCAAGCCCTTGCTATTTCACCCAAGTTTTTCAGGGCTCTTCACTTCTATGGGATTTTATTTTTCTCTGTATTATACTTATATCCCAACTTTTTTTTCTTTTTACAGTTCAGGGTGTGTATGTAATGTCCCTTTTTCCTGTTCTCCCCACAACAGCAATCCTGTGAGGTAGGTTGGGTTGAGGGAGTGAATGATCCAAAGCCATCCACAAGGCTAGAACTTAGAGTCTTACAGTTTTGCTCCAGTATCTTAAAGTACTGTCCCAAGCCAGCTCTCTGGAATTGTCACTCTCTCAAACCATCTGATATCATATGGTTGAGACAGGAATGAGCAGACTTCAAACTTATAAAATCCACTTTATTTTTTGCAAAAAAAAAACAACAACCCCCAAAACCTATGATCTATGAATCAACCCCAAATAAAAGCATAGCAGCTTGACGGCTAGACATATGCTTGCAATTTAAAAAATTCTTAACCCATGAATTTATTTTCAGCAACACGGCTGAATTCACAGTTTAGTTATGGAATGGTTTTTCTTCATCCCCTCAACTGGGGAAGAGGAGCCTGTTTATTCTGAGAGGCAGAAATCTGATCATTCCACCAAAAAAAAAAAGAGAGAGAGAAATGGGCTTCTAATTGTCCAGTCATGGGCTAATATATGCTTCTCTGTGTATATTTGCTTAATGCAAGCAACCAGCTAAATTGTGTCCTTCCCCCTTTTACTTAAACACTGCAATTTTTGTGTGATTTTTGCTGTGACCTTGGATAAATGCCCTGAATGAAACAGTAGCACTTGCACAAGGAAAGTGTGCCATAGAACAGATTCCTCCTGGAGTGGACTGATTTCCAACTCACATCTTCCTCTTTTTTCTGTTCATTGATTTCCTCTAAATTTTCATGCAGTGCCAGAAAAAGAAATCTGTCCAAATGAAAGACATTGCCAATCAGAGCACTTCTTAAAGTCACTGTATCAGATTTCCCCATTACCTCTCCTGGATGTAAAAACCAAGGTGACAATTATTATTTCAGTATTTAAACTCAGCCATTTAAACTCTTGAGGATTATCATCAATATTATTAATGTTGTTCTTACTGTTGTTGTGTGAGGGGTGTGTGTGTGAGAGAGAGGGGGGGGGAGAGGGGGAGAGAGAGAGAGGCTCATGTCACGGCTGTGATATAGTACAAAGCCTGTTTTATAGCAGTCTCCTAAATAATATCTCACCACCTCCATGCGCACTGTGAGATAATTTATACAAAATATACACTGGAGAAAACCTTAAACAAATCGTTATTTGTCAACCCCTTTTAATTATAGCCTTCCCTTCTGTTTAGGATGCAGACAGCAATGTTAAAATATGGAAATTAAGGAAACAGTCTTCTGAACTCTTGACTGACAATGGGAAATTCTCCCATGATTATTTTTTTCCTGCTACAGAATGGTGGTTAAAATATCTGTTGCCTTGTCTTCTCTCATTTTCTTGAAACTATACTTCTTTTCTTGTAGAACTCTGCCAATGCCCTGGACATCCATTGGACTTCAGAAAAATTCCTCTCTTGTTCTCTGGGCTATAACCAGGCCACTGAACTGCTAGATCCTGTATCCGCGCGCGCGCACACACACACACACACACACACACACCCAAAAAACCCTTAAATTCTTTGCTTGATGTTTAAAGTACTTCTTTTGTTACAATCTGAAGTGTCTTGAATCTTTTGGGTGAAACTGTGAATATCATGCAATCATGAATATATTAATCTCCTGTGTTACATCTAGTTTAGTCCTCATTTGCAAAAGTTCACAGTTGGGACATATCTGTAGACTGAAGGGAGGGGGAGAGAGACAGAGAGATGAGAGACAGAGAAAGAGGAAGAGAAGTGATTATCTTTCAGCATCTTAGGCTGGTTTCCTGGTCAGGTCCTAAAATGTAGCTGAAGGCAAATTAGGTTACCTGGATGACTTTGGGTCAGTCAGCCTCTTGTGGCAGAGCTCACACCTCTCAGGATGGTTGCAGTGGGAAAATAGGAAATAAAAGCATTAATTATGCTTGGATTTTGTAAAATACAGTTGGAATATAAATCTGTTAATAATTATAACATCATTACTACATCTGGCTTTAATAAGTAAACAAAAAATAAAACAAAAAGGTGAAATATCAGCTGTAAATACCATGGAGCAGGGATCTTTACTGCAAATGGTACAATTACCATGTTGGCACATTGGTTAGAAGGCAGCATTGCAGACTAATTTTGCTGACTACCAACTGTCAGAAATTCGGTAGTTCGATTCTCACCAGCTCAACATTGATCCTTCCATCCTTCCAGTATTAGGGTCGGTATTAGAAGACCCAGATTGTTGGGGGCAATAAGTTGACTCTGTAAACCACTTAGAAAGGGCTGTAAAGCACTGTGAAAACACTATGTAAGTCTAAATGCTAAATAATTCAGAATGACAATACATATATGCCCTGGTCAACAGATGGTGGGTTCTTACAATTCCCATTTTAACACTATCTTAACCCTCTTCCTTCTTAAAAACTAAATGCTATATTTGCATCCTTTTTGGTTTGAGGTTCCCTACTATGCTTTTCAAAATACCACAAAAATAGTCTTGTTGTCTCCATTATGGCTGTGCAATGCTTCACAAATAATTTGGAGATGGTGCTTCTAGCAAGGTAGAAGATGAAAATAAGTATTCAATAGACAACAGCAATTCTTCAAAGCAACCACATCATTTCCTAGGATTGTGAAGGTGCCCTCTGTGGTTGTGGTCTGATCTTTGGAAAAGACATGGCTGCTTTACAGAACTGAAGATAGGTGTTATCTTCATAATCCTGCGGGCAGCGAAGCACCTTTTGAAACCACATCCAAAGACTACTCCCTGATATTCATAGGCTCATTTTCCCAACTGCAGTTTCAATTGGCATGAGGATGTAACTGCAACCTAATGGTCTCTTTTGTTCACATAATGTGGCCACATCTAATTTGTAGGGTAATCAATTTGCAGTCATCCCTTGGCAGTCCCAATTAAAAGCAGTTTTATTTCATATAAAGTGACAAGGTCTTGCTATAATAAGATAGGTACAATCCATGCCTGTGTTCAAAGCAATTAGATAAGAAGCTTTGCTTCTGGAGTTGTCACAAGTGTGTATCTATCTATGTACATCTATATGGTCATCTATTCACTATCTAGTCCATGATGCTTTCCAAGTGAATACGCCAGCATTTTGTGTTATGTAAAATACTAGGTACTCCTACAAATAAAACAAGGAAGAAAAGCAAGGAGCAAAGTGAATTTTTACAAGGGTAGAAAGCAGGAGATGGTGAGTTCAAGTCCCACCTTAGCCACGAAAGCCAGCTGGGTGACTTTGGGCCAATCACTCTCTCTCAACCACACCCACCTCAAAGGGTTGTTGTTATGAGGAAACAGGAGGAGGAAGGTGTGTTGGACATGTTCACTGGCTTGAACTATTTGCAAAAATAATAAAGATAGGATACAAATGAGCAATAGAATAAATAAATATTAGTGACAGATTACACACAGCAGCATCAATTTTGTTTGTTATAGTCACCTACCTAACCTAATTTTTGCATTCTTCCTGCCAACAGATGACCTTGACTTGGTGATGTCTTACACTATTGAGTTAAAAGTACTATCCATCCATCCGTTCATCCATCCATCCATGAATCATAAACTTTGTTGCTTCCATTGCCAGTCCCTATCCTGTATCCACTGCATCTGTCTCAAATCACTGCCAAACACTATTGGGTTATTTATGAGCATGCCCATCATTAAAGGAAACAGGTTCACAGTTATTTGCTCTATCTTGCCTGCTTCCTGTTTCAACCAGTGGGAAAAGATACAGCAACCAGGGCTCACTAAGAGGAATGGGATTGGTTTGCCCTCAACACTTTGCAAGGCCTGTCCAGCCTAGCTTTTCTAACACTTTTGCACAAGTTGATCGTCTCCCTGGGTGGGTGGGTGGGAGGGAGGGAGGGAATCAGTCCTAGAAAGTAGGGAGGTAGGGCAAAAGCATAGAGAGAATGCTGGATAGTGACTACAGGGAAGAGAGTTAGCCTGCACTTCCCAGTACTCCCCAAATATACTTATCATCATTTCTAGCAGTCGGATAGAGCTTTCTAGATTTATGCTCTGCTGTAATATCCTTACAATACCAACAAAGTCATATCAGCCATCACTTCCTTCTCTTTTCTCTTGAATACATGTTCCACCACAGGATTGCTATTGCTCAGCAGTGGAAGCAATAGATCAGAGATGCAAGAAATTTCTTGTTCACTGTATATGATCTATATGATCACTGTATAGCTATACCATATCTTCACAAAGTTCTGTTCTCAATCAACACATTATTTACATAAATCTTATTTATATAAATGTCATTATTTACATACATTTCATGGTGTTTCTCTCTCTGATTCTCCTGAGTAGTGCATGCCTGGATCCCATTTTCAAGCACTATAGTCACAGAATGGGACAATTTACTGTGGCCGACTCTCCACAGCTAGCCCTCCATGGCCAACTCACCATGGGCCAACTCTCCTTGGCCAACTTGCCGCGGGACAAGAATCACACTAATATATTTTTAAAAATGGTGAAATAGAATAGAATGGTGGAAAAGAAAGGATGCCAAAGGAGAGACAAATTAAATGTGAATGACAAAAATTAAAATAATGCTTTAATGATTTTAAATAATTGAATTGTTGGATTGTCCTGTGAAGAGTTGGCCCATGATGAGTTGGCCTTGGTGAGTGGTCCCACAGTGAGGACCGTGGCAAATTGACTGTGGCAAGACCGTCATGGCTATAGTGATGCTCAGGTTTCTGCAGGTATCTCCTAGCCTGCAGACCTTGGATAATTTGAGTAATGCAGTGAAGTGGAGGAAGACAAATGACATAGAAGCCCATTACTACTATCTGTCATGTGGAAATAATACAAATAATTTATTTTAAAACAGTATTTAAAACAGTATTTAGTGTACTATATTTTTATTTACTACTATTGACTAGTTGTTTGACAGCTGCTTTGGGAAGATTGCTGTCCTCAAAAAAAGGAGATCAAGCTATCAATCAATAACAAAGAAAACCAAACCGCTCAAGGGCAAAGTAATGGCACAGGGTGTAGCACATAAAGTTAATGTTTGGCTACCCTAGATTAACAGGGTCTCCTCTTACAAAATATATATATGCATGTAGATTGGCTTTCTGCAATCTGTATGGGAAGCTGCAGTCCCACATATCTGGAAGAAACTAGAATAAGCAAGGCTGAAATAGGTACTAAGATTTGGTCATTTTTGGTTACAATGTTATTTACATTTGGTGGGTGAACTATCTCCACTGAGAAGTATTCTATTTTCAATTATTGGCTCAAGCTAGGATGGCACTCATTGGCATAGTTAAATCACCTAACATTGCTTTCCCCCAAAAATGAACAATCATGCATCAATCATTTGCTCCTACACTGTGAAAATGAATGGACCATGTCTTCTACAAAAGGGGAAAAAATGCTCATGCAAACTGAATTCTGTTCATTTTCCTGCAGCTACCAATTCTTTTGACTACAAGAAATTCTTTGAGATATTGGGATTGAAAAATAAAAGCCTCCAAGAACTGAAAATGTTTTTTAGCATTCTGGATACAGATAAAAATGGCTATCTTGAAACCGGTGAAATACAGTAAGCAAAGATTAATATTCCTTTCATAATATGTACCAATTGAAATGTGCTATATGCTAGTAATGTGGAATACAGATTGATTTTTTTGACACTGTCTGACTACTAGTAGAAAAATGCAGACATAGTTGACAATCTCCCACAATTCTAGCCATACTGAAAGTATAGCTATCTATACTACTCTGTTACTAATAAATCAGATGTACTATTCTCATTAAAGAAATAAAATCAGAACGGAAACTGAATCTAAAATTCTGAACTGAATTAAATGTTATTCCTAATACAAAATCTAACTAGCTTGCAGGGCAGGGCAGTAGAGGAGAAAATGTTAATGTTATGTTAAAGAATACAATCTATGTTATACATATGAGCAAATCATGGAATTGTCCAACCCCATCATCATCCCCAACTGCCAAAGGAGAGGGAGGTATGTCATTTGGGGAGCTCTGATGATCACGATTTTCTATTTCTGAAACTAATTGTAGACAGTTTTACATGTTTGCATATTGGTTTTTAACTTGTTTTTTTTACCTGTTAAGAACCACTAAGAATTACTTAGATGAGATGGGCAGACATAAAAATCAAATAAATCAAAATAATAAATTTCCCTCCAGCCCATCAAACAGGTAAAATCTATTCTTTATTTGTGTTGACTTTTCAAACATTTCTCATGATGTTCAACTAAAATCTATTCTGCTGAAACCTAACTCCATTAAATCTATTCTGGTTTTAAGTCCATTAAGAGTCCATCTACTCTTTTCTGTGGAAAAATTCTGTAGGGCAGCTTCAAACCAATAGAGCTTGAATTACAGATACTGAGAATAGATTCAAATAACCACTATAGCATCTGAAATTGTGCTTTTTTCTAGTTGCATTCTCTTCCTTGTTAAGTACCAAACATGTGACAATGTCTTTTCTAGGCAAATTTAAGGTCATTCATTCAAGGTTTCCCCCCCTCTAGTCTTGTACTAGAACACAAATATAAACTAAAGAGAAAGCACATAAATCTAGACAAGTCAGAAAGGAAGATGCTGAGGGTGATGACTAGGAATTAATGGCATCGTTTCCCTTAAGAATTAAGTGGATGGCTTAAACATGAGAATACAGTAGTCCAGGAATATTCTTCAGTTCATGAATGTGTCAGAAGTATACTTTCTCGTCAAACCACTTTGCATTCTGCTGTAATCCATTCCACTTGAACCAAAGGTGTTTTTCTAAAAGGCAACTGGACTTTCTTGAGGTTTTTTTTTCTTGAAGATGTTTTGCTTCTCATCCAAGAAGCTTCTTCAGTTCATGAAGAACTAAATGGATGAGAAGTGAAACATTTTTAAGCAAAAACCAAAAAAGTTCAGTTGTCTTTGGAAAAGCACTTTTGGGACAACCATGACCTGGATAATTGAGAATCTCCACAGACATTCCACTTGAATATCCATTTTCCATGAAGATGACCTTCAGGACTATGTAGAAATTTGAGGTGGTCCAAAATGAAGGAGAGTGATCTTTATTGGGTGATGACTTCTGCAAACACAAGGCATTTGTCCTATGAAGTTCAGCTGCTGCCATTAGTTCCAGGGTGGTCGGTCATTAAAGTCCTCTGTACTTTAGGCTTCACACACAAAACAACCTGTCTCATTCCTTATATGACCTCCCTCCTCAATAAGCTAAGATACACAGAAATAATTTTGGGGGGAAACTAGACTATACAAATAAGATGTATTTTAAAAATCAATTTCATTTTATGACTAAGCCTGAATTTAGTACAGACTACCTATACCTGTCTACTAGATACATTACACTGAAGCCTTTCATTGTCAATTTAAAATCCTTTTCATTCTGCCTGGATTTGTACAAGATTTAATTTCCGTTACATCTTTTAGTTCCATTTCAATTTGCGTGGATTTTTCTTTATAACAATACATTTTGTTTCTTTCTGTTGTTCAAGCATTCAGAAGTTACTGACTCTTAAGATCCAGATGAGATTAGCTTTTATATTTTTTCAGTTTTCTCCCCAAAACTAATTTTTACCATTTTTTGAAAGAAAATAAAAGTCTATATGTATATAACAAATATAAATGTTTATAAAACCATTACTTCTGCAATCAGTTCTTCTGTTCTTTTCCTTTCCATTCACAGGGTGATGTTGCAGATTTTTTCCCCCAATAGCAGGCATCTCACTGAAAAAGAAACCCAGGAATTCATGGGTGCTGGAGATAAAGATGAGGATGGCAAAATAGGTATTGATGGTAAGTTTGCTGTCCTGGACAAATCAACTTTCATACCTGAAAAGTAAATAACCTGATTATAATAACCTGATTATAATAATATAAATAACCTCATTATGCATTCAAAGACAGCGATAAAGTCTTAAGGGGCTGTTCAGACCATTGAGCCTTATCCCTTGTTTGGTCCAGAAATCCAAATTATAGTATCTCCCAAATACTATAATTTAGATTTCAGAGTATTTGAGCGGTTGCAGTGAAAAGGTTTGACCCCTCTCTCATGAAATGGTTCTACTATTAAGGTGTTTCTGTGTCAATAGATATGTACAGCTTCAGTTTATCAATTACTTTAGTCAACAAAGTGTTGCTCTAATCCCATTTTCTCAAGGCTAAATATTAGGCCTACAAGTGACAGGCCAGGTTGGTTTGTGATGAACCACTTTACCAGAGGCAAGCAATGCAATTCTCCCTGAGATAACACAATTTCTTTCAAAGAGGCACTTCCTGTCAGCTCACAAATCTTTCCAAACTGATGCTCTCCAGAAATGTTAGGATTACATCTCCTGAAATTCCTAATCAGCAACGCAGCCACAGATGGTTGAGAATGATAATATCTAGGAATATAAAAACATAAGAAGCTGCTTTATAAGTTTCATCCTTGGTCCATCTATCCTAGTATAGTCAACACTAACTCAGATCTGGTGTTGTTAGATGGGTTGATGTTTTCCCATTCCTATCTGGACAGTGTAGAAATTGAATATGAGACAACCTTCTGCACAGGAAATGCATGATCTATCCCTTACCTCTCGATTGCTGTGGGACAGGGAAACCAACAGTGTTGGTTGCATCTGCCACAGCTATCTCTTTTGTATATTAATTATTTATTTCCTTCTCATTTTTATCGTTCTTCCAGAATTTATCATCCTGGTGAATCAATCATAAAGGTTTGGAATCATCTGAATCCTTATCATTTATCACCTGATTCCACTTGTTTGTATGGGCCTCTTTTATTCTCCACCTGTTCATCTATCTTGTTCTATACTTCAACTGTCTGCTGCAGTCCTGTAACTCTGTAAATGTGCTGGAAATGCTCTTAAAATAATAAAGGTCACATCAATCTGGACTCTCTTCTCGTTGCTTCTCTTATGTTGTTTTGGCATGAAGGGGAAGGGACACTATGAAAGGATTGGGAAGACAATATTTCAATAAAGGTATATTGCAAGCGTGCCTAATTTAATCTCATCATATCTTGTTATTGCTTTCTGGCAAGACTGACTTTTTTTCCAGAAACTTTCCTGCACATGTACACATACACGTGTTCATGGGAACTTTACAAATCTACAGTGACAGCAGTTACAAAACTTTAACAGCCAATTCCTTTAAGTGAAATTGTCACAATACTTTACAATATTTCTTACCTGCCTCGGATTTTGCTTATTTACAAAAATGATAGATGAATATTCATATATTCAGAAAATTATGTATGTCTGGAAGATACCTTATACACAGCCTTTGCAACTATTTCAACCAAAGGCAGTCAGACTGGTTCTAGAATGGACAATAGGGCATGTCTTGCTGGCAGTGCCAGTAAGTAGCCTGTATGGGAAACAAAATGAATCATACTACTTCCCAAAAATTCAGATGAACAGAAAAGAGATAGCTTCACTCAGATTTTTCTGCAGTTAATACCATTCCTGCCTTAGGGGGGAAAATGCTGTAGAATTTAGCCTCCCAAAGCAACATAAACTTATTCTAGATCTTATCCATTGCAAGAGAAGTTTTCATGTGAAACCCTGCCCAACTATTTTTCTTTCTCCTGAATCTTTGCTACTCTCTGTAGCAAATTTCTGACACTGTGAACTATTATCAGAAACTGAGAACTGCCTGTTATTTCCTCTAGATATTTCTGCTCACTGTTGCTTATGTCCTGTTCACCTCCTGAATGGACTACTGTAATGTCTATGGAGATTCTCAGTCATCCAGGTCATGGTTGTCCCAAAGGTGCTTTTTCAAGAGGCAATTGGATTGTCTGGTTTTTCTTTGAAGATGTTTCGCTTCTCATCCAAGAAGCTTTTTCAGCTGAAGAGGAAAGAAAATTTACTCTACTGTAATTTACTCTACATGGGGTTGCCCTTGAAGAATATTTTGAAGTATTTTGAAGCTTCAAAATGTGGTACAAAATACAGTGCAGTTACGAGTGCCTCAAAAAAGGCACATTATGAAACCTGTTACAGTTGTCAGTTTGCTTCCAGGACGGTTTAAGATCCTGTTCTGACCTTTAAAGCACTACATGGCATGGGATTGACTCTTCCCTATTACATTTACCTGTTCCATCAGCCAGGTAGGAAGGGCAAATGATGGGTCCTGTCTGCTAAGAAGTTTTTCTAATGGGATCCAGGAAGTGAGACTTTTCTGCCTTTTCTGTTGTAGCACTCACCCTGTGGAACATCTTACCTTGACAAGCGATTGGGCTCATCCCTACTGAACCTCTAGAAGGCCCTTGGTTTAATCAGCAGGCCCATGATCTCTTGAGAACAGGAAGCTGGCAAGATGACTTTGTATATGAGTTTTTAAAGTTCTCCTGTGCCTTATTATATGCATGTTTTATTGTTTTAATGTATTTTTTTTTTATTGTATGCTGACCAGAATCATAGTCGTGAGATGGGTGACTACATAAATCTAATAAATAAAGCAAGCAAGCAAGCAAGCAAGAAATCTCTTTCCAACCCTCACTCAGAAATGAATATAACTTTCATATGTATTCACCGAGACAATATAAAAGGCAATGCATTTTTAACTCTTGCAAGGAAGAGGAATTTAGCAACTTTGAATTTAGCAACTTTGGACCTTGTCAAAACAGCTTCCTTCCTTAGGATGGCTTGTACTCTTTGTACAATGACGTCCTGCTTCCTAGATAGTGCATCTTAGTTGCAGTCCTTCTGTATAACTTCAGTTCTTCCCTTCTACCTTTGCCCCAGGGAGCTTGCATATATTACATTCTTGATCGAAAAAAGAATGGAACTGAGATTGTGTTATAACATGGTTGTCCAACTTTTTGGCTTGCCTGGGCTGCATTGAGTGAAGAGGAATTGTTTTGGGTCACATATAAAATATATAATATAGTTAATGTATTTAATTAACACATTTCCTTTATTTTTTATAATCTTGTGGGGCCACATTATTAGTTCTGCAGAGCCATATTACAGCCCATGGGCTGCAGGTAGGTGATATCTATGTTAGAATATGGAATAAAGCAAGGTTTAAGTGTAGGAAGTTATGGATGTTATGGATACCATCAAAACTGTATGCGCCTCATCTGTGCATTTTAGGACATTATTAGACCTAGGACATTCAATTCAATGAAAGCAGGAGTCTGAAACTCCTTGGCTCCTTCTACTTAGATTATAGCAGAGCTTCTCAGCTGTGATTGTGATTTTCTCAGAGCCTTTTCTAACTAGGTTTTTCAAGAGGTTGCTGGGAATACCAAGAGACTTTGATTAAGAAAATAAACTTTGTTTTGCACTTTGCACAAACTTTGCATGGCACACTATGTTGGCAAGGACTTGCAGTGGTGGGAATTTTACATGCCATGATTCAGCTGCTAATCTGTCACTTTTCTATTGCTGTAAATATTGTAAAATGTGGATTGTCTAGGTTAGAAATTAATTGTATTGTGATGTTTTCATATTCCAACAGAAGAGAATATATGTAGCTCAGGACTGAACTGTGGAAACCTTAGTGCTCTCTGAGCTTGGTTGTTTGTTTGCAGACATTTCATTAGCCAATTAGATAATATCTGATGATCGGTACCTCAGCTTATGTTACTTAGTAGGGTAATGAAACACCTGCAAGCAAATAACTAAGCTCAGAGAACACCAATGTTTGGAGAGTTTTCATATTTTCTGCAATTTGCAAGCAGAGGTTCCCTGAGAATTGAACATTATTTCAAGGTTTCCTCTATGGCAAAAAAAATTGAGAAAAGCTGTTGTAGGAGGCTATATGTAAAACCAAGGAGCTATCAGATCACTGGACAACCAAGTGGGCATGATGCAGACTTCTACAGAGGTCTGAATAGCAGTTGCAGGGAAAGCTTATGTGTAATATTAAAGGTGGGGGGAAATTCAAAGTGATTTATCTTGATCTGATTTTCTTTTTACACTTCAAAAATTGGCGTTTTAACAGGGGTATGTAGATTTTTCATATCCACTGTAACTCTTTTCTACAATAGTTCCAGACATTCAGAAAGTTATTGGTGTTTTTCTATCACATGATACTGGAACAAATCAAGCTATAAACTTGGAATAGTTTAGTAAACTGGGAATGTGGCCATTGAGAAGAACCGGTCACTGCAAATTTTGCAGAACAAATTAAGATGAATGGAGTGGATAGAGATAAAGGAATCTCTCTTACTGTTTGCATACCCATCTATCAGCTGGGGAAGGAGATATATTTTTTAAATTAAGACAGAAACGTCATCTTTTTTCGGATTAAATCACATTGTATTTACATGTAAAATGCATTCATCCAAAAATGGATGATGTAAGTATTAACATTACTTTAATGTCACCTACCACCACAATGTTCTTTCTCAATGATTTCTGCTGCCTCACTTTTGAGAAATACTACACATATTAGCATGTATTTTACTAAATACTGTAGTTCACTTTCCATTAATTTTCAGCAATTAGTGGGATTTTATTTTTCAGTTCAGTTCTCATCTATGTAATTCTGGGACAGGATGAGAAAGTATTAGGAAATAGTTTCTGGACTCTATGGAACAAATACATATAGTAAAGCCACAAGGGCAATAATATATCCTCCAGTTTAAAATAATAGCTATGGATAAAGATTACCATGAATCAATAGGGGGACATATAAAATTCCATTGGATTGTCAGCCAAGAAGTAATTGCATTGCCCAGACAATTCATTTATCTGCCATCATATCTACAATGTAATATATGCACAATACAGAAGAGTTATCTGAATATTAGCAGTAATATATAATACTATTCAGAAATCATTCCCCAAACTAGGGGTGAAATCTATGGTGGAAACAGTGCTAATGTCACCACTGAATATTTTGATTTATATGCTACGTATTCAAAAACCCAGACCACTTTCCTTCTGTCTAACCTCAGTAGATTACCATGGCATCAAATAAGTTCAAATCAATGCACATTGCCTTGAACTCCATGAAAGAATAACAAATACAAATATGACAAAAATTCAACAAGATGACACTTTCACAGCCATTTGTGAAATGGCTTATCTAAGCAACGGCATCAAAAGCCTACTAAAAGATGTTCTGTAATTTATTTTTCTCCATTTAGAATTGTGCTGTCATTGAATAGTAGGCTATGACAAACACGTACATATCAATCTTTCCTAAAAATTGTACTTCTAGTTTATAAATAAAGCAACAGAACACAGACAAAGTATTTCTGGGATTCATGCCGTTTCAAGTATTATATGTCCTAGGAATCATAGGAAGGGGAGATGGGAAGAATTTTAATTGGCTCTACCCTTCTCTAGATTGGTTCATTGGTTTTTGATGTCAAAGAACCAACTGACAAACCCAACCAAAGCAAGCACGGCTGAGGCAATCCAATCTCTTTCTGCAAAACTATACTGAGTACATCATATTGGTAAAGATGAGGGCAAAACCAGATCCCACCATTTCCCATGAAAACCCACATAGTTAAAGTTCAGGTTTTCCCTCCTCTCTATTAGACCAGGTCCCATTGTCCAATGGAGTCCTCTGGTATTGTTGTAAGAAAGTCTTTTGGTTTTGGTAAACACCTGTCAAAATGTTCTTGGTTCTCAACGGTTGACATCTTGATGTCTAGATCCTAAGTTCTATCTCCCCTTTCCCTCCCCCCATAGTTTGTTGGCAGGCTGAGAAGTGATAGGCACCTTTTGAAGCTTGACACTTGACAGCAAAAGCGCCTTTTGAAGTTTGACACTTGACACCTTGGATGGATCTCTCCTGGAAAGGAGGGAAGGGAATCTGTTCTACCCCCCCAAATTTTCTGGAGTCTATTCTATTTCTGAAGAGTCTACGTGTAACTTCATTCTGCGACCGTGCATAATTCTAAAATGAGAGAGAAATATCGGTGGATACCTAGGCTTTCTGTTGCAGATGTTCACCATATGACTCATGGAAGATGATGAGCCTGGAAGCCTAGCTGCTCTCTTCACACAATGCAAACCATGAGGAAGGGGGGCATTAAAAGCATTGAACTTTCTTTTCTTTGTGGCACATAAAAAGCAGGCTTAAAGCAAAAGAATTCACTTTGAAAATGTAAAGATTTTTTTAAAAAAAGTAAGTTCTTTTATTGGGGAAAAAAAAAAAGAACTCTGTGTCAGGTAAGTCTCCACGAAAACAGTCTTTTCACAAGTCCACCTCCTCGGAGAAGCTCTTTTTATAGCCTGATTCAGTTCAGAAAACAGAAGTCTCTAGAGAAAGGCTTACCCAAAGTGATGTCTTCCTGATGCAGCATAAGCCACTGAAAGTCCTAAAATTCTGCTTAGAGGAAACACCAGTATGTCATTGAGCTAATGCAGATCGTAACCAAACTGTTTCCTCGTGCAATTGGAAGCCCTTCGCTCCAGTGATTATGTGCGGCAGTCGTATATGCTGCATGCACACACACCTTTTCAGGATTGGTTCAGCTGGCTTCTACCTAGCAGGATATCTACATCACAGATGCAGATACTATTCATACATCCCAAATGCTGTCACAGATCAGCATACGGCTGTCTTGGACAGGCTCGTGCAACACTGCGGCCTGTTGGGCCACTTTAACATCTAATCCACACACTGTCTCCAAAATCTAAGATGATCATCCTTCAGTTCTTTAGGCTGACACATACCAGCAGATTTCTTCTCTCTCCTGTGATCAAGACTGTCATCTCAGGTTTTGAAAACTAAATTTCCTTTTTTCAATACAGGATTATGAATTCAGAAAGTGTCTTAAAGCATCTTTTTTTTTTCAGCAACCACTGACCTCCCATGGCCAAAAGGTGGCATTACATTATGTTTAAGTCAAATTATTGGCCTTTGGCAATAATTACAGTCCAATGCAAAATGCTTGTAATCAACAAAACTAGGTTGGATTGTTAATGCAGTTGGTGTTTTTATTCGCCTTCCCTATGGACAATTCTATCTTTCTATCTTAATTCATCTTTCTCTCATAGTAATAAATGGGCTCTGCCTGAGTGCAGTCCAACTGAGCAGAACATTTGCAATAATAACAAACACAGAGATTACCTTTATCTTTCTTACTCTGCCTGAGGTATTGAAAAGAGCTGATTTTTTTCCTGAGTCATACTGATGTTTGTTCTAAGTCCAGCATCATCAATCATGACTAGCAGCAATTTCAAGGGAGCCAGTGAGGTTAAGGCATTTCCCATCCTGCTATCTGAGATCAGAACTGGCATAAAGTTGAACATATAGTAGGAATGGGTATTGTGGAGTGTTTTTAAGGTAACTCTTGTTAATTAATTTTAAGGCGATAATTAGGTGAAGCAGTCTTATGCCAAATCAGCATTATTTGCATTCCTTCCCTTTAAAATTATGGCAATGGGATAGGTTAGTGATAAACAATGATTTTACATTTTTGTAATCATATGCAAGGGAGAAAAATCAGTTCCACACAAGCTCATTCTGGTTTCTTTAAAGATGTCTTAATGTGATGGGAAGCATTCGAATAAAAGCCAGTCTTTCTTATATTTTAGAAAATATTTTTATTGGTGAAATCTAACAACTACACAGGAACAAAATGCAATAGTGACAATATAAAAATCCTACATCCACCATAATGATTAAAATAAAGAGAAAACTAATACTATAGAATCAGGTAGTATTGATTTGTATCAATATTGGATTCTTTATCAATATTCAGTATGGATCAGATAGTTACTTTTTATGGTAGCCACCAGCATTAATGGGGGCAGGTAGGAAAACTGACAGAAAATCTAGGTCTCCTTTGCATGCATGTCCGATCTGAATTGCAATATTGTCTAATTGTTTGATAGGACATGTGCATAGCCGGAGACAATAGTGCACACAAGTATTGTTCAGAGAGGAGGTTCATCCTTTCTGAAGGCTGCCTCCATATCTGGATGTCTTAAGTGAGACACAGGGCACTCATGTAATAGTGGTGAGGGAACTGTTCTTCTCTGATGTCCTTTTGTTATGGATGATGGGGTATCATACAGTAACAGCAGTCTGAAGCCTTAAACATATACCCCTGTTGTTTGGTTGCTGATCCTTCCCTAGTACCCTAGACTTGCATCGTCATGGCGGCATCACGTGACGGATTGCGACCTTTCCCCCTTTGCTAAACCAGGCGTGGGAATGGCCAGCGCATGACACGTCCAGCCCATGGGCCATGAGTTTGACAGCCCTACCCTAGATCATCTCTCTGTGGACTTGGGATATTATGTATACTTCTACTGAAAGTAATAAAGAACTATAGTAGGACTGGCTTCCACATGACTGCACAAACTTCTTGACTAGGATTGATTCACACCTGCAGCTAAGTTTATGGGATAATAATAATTCATTAATCAAGTTATAAATGTATGAATTACTTCCATACAATTTTCATTTAATTTTTTTTTTCAATGGCTCTAAATTGTGGTGTTATTATTTGTTCCACATTGGTCAATAACATGTTGATTTGCCATTTTTAAAAGTCAATTTATAATCAATATTGTTGAAATTAACCTGATAGAAAAGACATTACAGAGAATTAACTAGAGCAGTATAAGCCTGGGACTATGGTACAATGCATTTCCTAGACCCTACTGAGCATACACATATCACATGGCTTGTCTATGAGATTATTTAAAGACAGCATTGTTTCAGATAAATGCTCCCTTGCCACTGCCACCCACATAGCAAGACACCTGCCCTACCTGTCATGTATGTGATCCATCTGGCACACTATATTGAAAAGCTAATCAGATAGTCCTTGAAACACAGTCAAGAAAAACCATGCTTATCTTCTAGTGGGAAAAAAGTAATAGAAAAAAAATAATGGCCAGATGATTAAGCAGAAAGGTGCAACACAGCATTCATTATGAGATTTAAAAAATAAAAAATCCACCTTACACACCTACTTCAGATCATACATCCAAGTTATCTTCACTTTCAAGATAATCGGCTTTCTTCTTTATAAGTAACAAAAATATTGTCTGCCCGTTAAAATGTATTAATTCATACATTTTCATGAAATGTTTACAAAAAAGGAAAAATGATATTTGGAGGCATCATTCAGTATTATATCCAGTAATTACAACCTGCTATTGTAGAATTAGTAATCAATTTCTTTGAAAGATGCAGGCAGTTCTAAAAGAAATGTAGGTCAATCTTGCTCACACAGGGAGTAAATTATATTCTGATTGTTAGGCACATAAAATAGGCACAGTATTTATTGAAATAATCTATTGATGTGTGATTATGCAAGAACAAGAGTTACGCTTGGCCTAACAACCCAAACTCAGACATTGCAAATAATGGGGAATATGGAACCTGGAACTTTACCCTGAATACTATTTTCAATATTTTCCAGCTGTGAGAATCAGTATCTAATATAACAGAGTCATAGAGGGAAAAGAATAAGAAAATGTATTCTGTCCAGTGAATCAGATACCTCATAATTTTACCGAGATAGCAATTTGCTGCTATCCCATTAGCTTTTGGATAAAATTGACACATATCGTAACACCTGTGCAACACACATAAAAAAGAAGCAGAGTCTGGGGCTGCATTTTGATTTTTTTCAAGATGCAGATACCCTTTTCCAGGCATACAGATGAATGATTGTAGCATTGAAAAAAACAAATGTAAAAAGTTAAACGAAATAAAAATGTATATCTTTATAAACTGATCCAAATGCCCTTTGGAAACCAATAAACCCTATTAGGTATTTGGGGTTGACTAATACAGTAGAACATGCTTCCGTCTCTGCAGAGATCAGTAGGAACCAATGAACTCCACAAAAATAAGAGACTGTGCCATACATTTGTAATCCTCGTGGTTTCTACTCCCCTGCAGAAATCTCTTCTATTGTGTTGTAAAGTTCATATATCAAACAACAAATGAAGACACTTTAGAGAAACACTGAATAGCATTACTTCATTTGGCTGCTAAGATATGTTTCAATGCATCTAATTCCTTGTACGTGTCTAAATCAAAGCATGAATTACAAGTAAATGAAAATAAAGATTTTGTGCTATTCTCATCCAAGTATTTTGCTTTGCTGATACTTTTACATTTGGCTGCTTGTCTTAACATTTGTGATTTACTCCAGCTTCAATTCATACTAACTTTAGAATTCACATTGGATGGCTTTCTCATTAGAGAACATTCTGGGCAGAAATGTGATCAGAATTTACATAGGGTTTTTATTCTTTTGGCTCATGAAAATACTTCTCAAATTCTGGACATGTAGCAGTTTAGATGATACGTAGCGGTTTTTTGCTGTATCAGAACTGTCCTTCTGCCCTTGCCCTTTAATCTTCAATGATAATCAAGAAAAGATTATTAGTAAACACTATCCTCTTTATATTTTATTAAACAGCTCCCAAGCATTACAGTGTATTAACTCTTGCTTCCTCTACCAAGTGCTTCACACTATCAAAATATAATTCATAACTAAATTGATGATGATGATGATGATAATGATTTTCCTTCATCAGTCTACATATGCAAGTGCAGGGATAATATATTTGCAACCTGGTGCTCTTCAGATAGCTTGAAGTAAAATTTCTATAAGCTCCAATATGGCCATTAGTAAGAGATTAAGGAGAGCAATGATTATCTATTCTTGCAAAAATGTTTATACCAATATTACTGCAGATATTACAAACTAGTACTGAGTAGATTGTTTAATTCAATATGCTTAAATTCCACTTACCGTATTTGCCGGCGTATAAGACGACTGGGCGTATAAGACGAGCCCCAACATTTCCACTCAAAATATAGTTTTTGTTATATACTCGTGTATAAGACGACCCCCCACTTGGAGGCATGCTTTTCAAGGCAAAAAGTCGTCTCATACGCCGGCAAATACGGTAAGTTGTAACACTTGGGGTATTCTGGATATAATTCTTGATTGACACCCCCAACCCCTTTCCCCCAAACTTACAAAGCCACCAAAATGCTTTAGAGAGGCAGCTTCGCCTTTCTCAGGCTGGCACTCAATTCCTCTCCCTTTCTTTGTGACAGCCCCCGCGTGCGTGCCATCGGGACCCAAGGGTGGGGATGGACAGCTGCCAACTCTCTCTCTCTCTCTCTCTCTCTCTCTGTGTGTGTGTGTGTGTGTGTGTGTGTGTGGTGTGGAGGGTAATTCCGCTATCTGGCCTCCGCCGGTTTTAAAGTCGCTTGGCCGGTTCCTGTCGAAGCGCGCGCGCTGGCTGGGAGACGCGGCGCCGGGTGGAAGCTCGGTGCAGGGGAGGCAGATCTTTCTCTCTTAAGCGGGAGGGGAGGAGGGGACAAGAGGAGGGACGGGACGGGACAGGGGCGGGAGGAGGGCGCCGCCTTCTTCCACCGCCCACCGGACCCTTTTCTTCCCAAGGGGACCCTGGAAAGGAGCTCGGGAGCCGGGTGGCCCTGCCTAGCGGGGTCCTATCAGGAACTTCCCGAGGACACCCCCCACCCCACCCCAAGCACAGCCCTCCCAGTCTTCCAAAGAGGGAGGGAGAAGCGGAGGAGCAAATTGCCGCCCCCGCCCAGCTGCCCAGAAGGAGGGGCGCCACAGTCCACCCCCACCACCTTCTCCCTCCAACTCCCCAGGCCATTACGCGCCTCGGGCTGGCTGGGCGGCGGCCCGCCAGAGACCCTCCCGCCCACCCCACCCCACCTCCAGATTGGCCTCTGCAAGCGCCCGAGCCGGGCGGAGGGTGGGTGGGTGGGTGGGAGGAGGAGGAAGAGAGACTCCGGCTGGTCTTGAAGGGGCTTCGCAAGTTGCGGAGCTCCGCCCCGTCGCTTCTTGCACCGAGTGACAATGTATTTACCTGGCGTATAAGACGACCCCCCACTTGGAGGCATGTTTTTAGGGCAAAAAGTCGCCTTATACGCCGGCAAATACGGTAGTTGCTTAAACTCAATCAAGACTATGTTTTCTGCAGTCCCGGCATATATTTTATTTATCACATTTAGAAACTGCCCATCTCCCTCACAGGGAGAAATAGACATTAGAGGTTGTGGATCATGATTATATATTTCAATTCAAGTTTTAAAATAGTACCAAGTTTCCTATCCTAAACTCTTGAAGAGCCCTCTTTCATTTCACCTTTCCCAGCATTATAAACTATCAAGAGATCTAGGTATCCAAAATATGATAATTTGAACCTGGCCATTTGGGTATCAAGTGAGAAGTTTAAAAGGATTTGTTCTATGACTCATTAGTTTGCTTCCTTGGCTTCCGTGGCATGCTGAGGAGTCTTCTTCAATACTAAAAGGATCAATTCTCTTTTTATTCTGCTTATTTAGAGTCCAACTTTCTCTTCCGTAAAATAACAGAAAAACATTGCTTACATAATTTTGATCCTTGTGGGCAGGCGCATCACAGCATTTGAGTAACTTTTTCAAGACTTTTATTGCTACACCATTGTTGGAAGAAATGTCCATCTGGGTTCATTTCCAAGTGGAAAGAAAGACACTGGAAATATGGAGGCTATTTGGAAAGATAGTTTAATGGTAGACAGGACCACATGGTTTGAGATCCTGGGCAATCAAGCACATGGGTGGGAGAGAGATTTATACCCTCTCTTGGGCTTTGAACTTGCTTTCTATTCCTGTGAAAGAAATGTATTCTGATTGGTTGTCAGACTCCCACAAGGCTATGCAGGGGAAACTTTGTAGGTTGTCTTGAATCCCAGGGTTGGCTGAACCTTGCTGGGTGATGCAATCTTCCCAGGTGCCATGTGGTGAGATGAGTAGAGGGTAATCCTATTATGTCCAGAGGGTGAAGGTCTTTTGTTTTGTAGATAAACTGGTCCAGCCTTTTGTCTTGTAGATAGGATGGCCCACTCTTTCTGGGGCTATTAACAAAGGTGGGGGCTACTTTCCAAGAGCAAGTTTCTCCTTTTCTCATCCAGGGAGGTATAATATTCTGCCTTTTTAATATTTCCTAGAATATTTCATTCTTCTAGGAGAAGTGTGGGTGCTAACTTTCTACACTACACCATCAAGTGCTAGTCTATGGTATATTCCTTGACTTTTTGTTCCTTTATTGTTAATCCTAAAGGTAAAGCTGTTCAACATAATTTTACTGTGAATTCCCAGACTTCTTTATACTTAATCTTAGATCCCTTTTCACTGTGCTCCTTGACTTTCATTATTAAGATTGGAAATAATTCATATTCTCAGCTATCAGAGTAGTATCATCAGTACAGCTTTGCTTATTGATGTTTCTTCCTCCAGTTTTAAAAATCGTGGTCATCTTTTTCCAATTCCTCAATATACATTCAACATATAAATTGAATAAATCAGAAGAAAATATAACTGTGATTTAACAAATCATAGATAAAACCAGCCTTGGCTTAGAGTGTAGTGTCTATTTAGTTTAAGTTGTTCTGACCCAGGCTTCGTCAAACATAATTAAACACAAACTTGTTTTAAAAGCAAAACCTATTTTATTGCAACACTGGGAATTCCTTGCATTCCCAGCCAGAACTAATCTTAAACAGTTCCCCAAAATAAGCACATGCCTTTCAGTGCTGTGGAATGCTGCCAAAAACAGAAGCATCCAATTTAATTATAACATAAACAAAGTACCAGAAGTACCAGAAAAAACCAACAGAGGTTCAAGGAGGATTTGGAATCTATTGAACTACTTTGCTTACTGCAAAGGTTTCATCATTGAGGTCTGACTTTTATCCCTTAAGGGAGGGGCAACCACCTCCCAGCCTTACTCCCGAGTCGCTCCTTCTGTCTCAGCTGCTCTTGCCTTCTAGCAGCTCTGCGCACACGCACACTGGGAACAGGCTCCCCTAGGTCCTCTGCTTCGCTGCTGCCAGGCTCCGAAGGTTTCAAAGGCAGCACCCCACTCCCAGATGGTCCTGGCCCAATCCCTCCATTGGATGCAGGACCCTCGTCCAAGTCCTCTCCAGACTCCCTGCCTAGTCCCCTTTCTTCCTCACTGTCCGACTCCGTTGCCGTCTGCACTGGCTGCCGGCGAACCACAACATAAGTCTCTGCAGCTGCTTTATCTGCCTTTTCTTTTTTAATGTTCACAAACTGTTTATTTTTTATATGACAGTCTTTCAATTATTTGAAAACTGCTAAGCACATTTAATCTGAAGTATTATGAACCTTGAAAAATTGAAGGCAATAGAAAATAGAAAAATCAAGGCAAGAATACAACACAAGATGGCTTAGATTCTCTCAATATTATGACCATAAAAATATGGTGTTCAGTTCAGGCTACAAAGAGATGGAGCAAATGAATTTCAAATATCAATACTATGGACATTATGTCATGTAAACCCCAAATCCAGAGCTGAATAGCTGAATAAACTATGATTAAGTTACCCACAAGTATACCTTTGTATTTTCTCTTGTATCATATTCAAATTCACAAGTTTGCATTTCATAAATGTATAATCCCTGCAAATAAAATTCTTAATATAAATGTCTTTGGTAATAACAAAAGTTCTAAACCTTGAGTAATGGGTTTCATCATTAACAATTTTCATTTTTTGTTTGGCTATTGTCCTCCTTTTGGAATTTCTCATTTTTTCCCCACTCATTTTTTAGCACTGATTGACTGCTTCTCAGGGTGGACTGACAGGTTTTTGAAGACACTGATTTTAGAACATACTCAGAGAATAAGTTACACTGGCACTGTAGTTATACTCTCTTTTTTGCTTGATTTATGTCTCACACTGCCTCACCATTTTATAAAATAAAAACAAAACTGTTAAGTTCTTCAGAAAAGAAAATGAAGCATAGTGTGAAGTGAATCTTAAGAAATGAGTACAAGAGGGAATTGAACTGTATCTTGGAGGTTCCAAGGGAATATCATAGGCAACGTTTCTGTTATGCCAAGCTTTTCCCAAACTTCCTTGAGAGCTGCTACCTTGACCCTGTCAGTCAGAGAATCAATGCATCTTAAAAGGTTTTGCTACTGCAGAACTGTTTCCAATTTGGAAAAAAAAACCATCAATCTATGATGAGGAAAAAAAAGAAGCATCCATTTTACAATCCAAGATGCATTTTCTTATTTCAGCTGTTCTGCTTATTAAATTTCGCCATCCAAAATGCATTACGGCATTTGGTTTACATAAGAGATTCAGCTTGCTGTTACGGTCTGAGATCAACCCTGGATTCAGACTTTGAGGCAGACTTAAATCATCTTCCATTTTGTCTGCCAAAAACGATATTGACAATAAGGGCAGCTTTACAGAAGCTGGAACAGGTAAGGGAGTTAGGAGAAAATATTCCTGCAAAGGGTATATGTTGGCCTTAGTGTGTTTTATGAGATCAAGATCAACTGTCCCATTTTGAACTCTTTCAAAGAAAAGGGAAAAATTCTGGTAAAATAATACAAATAATAATAATGATCTCGTTTCGGATTTTGCTTGAGAAACCATGAAGGGAGCCCTGTGTGGGTTGATAGCAGAGGCTATTCAGCAGATAAATCAACCAGAAGCCGTTTCTGCTCCTCACAGATTTGAGGGCAGGGGCTTGCACAAGCCTTAAATGCGGCTGTCAGTCAATCACAACGAAAGGGGGAAGGCAGGAGTGGTTGAGGCCAACGGTCGTTGGAGAAATGCCTCGAACGCGGATCAGCCTCAACCCCTCTCTGCCCTTTCCTAAAGCGGGATAGGGGGAAGGGAGCGGCTGCAGCAGAGTACGCAGGCGTCAAAAACTCAGTTAACCTTGCGTGGAGCGAGCCAAACACGAGAAAGTACATGAGAGCTAAAGAGCAATGTGAGAAAGTCCATTATTTAGAACGGCGGGGGGCAGGGATGAAAGAGATGGTTCATTCTATTTTCCATAGCTTTGGGCCCCACATGGAGACTCCTGTTAAAGCACAACTAAATATGCAAAGGATTCTCTGATCAAACTTTTCTTTGAAAATTGATAAGCAAACAAAACGACTCTTTTTGTCCAAATGGTACAATCCATCTGCATTTTAACCAATCATAAAATACTCTCTTAGGGGTATCATAAATTACCGGGTAGAACTAAAACGCTAAGGCCAACGCACGCTAAAATTTGTAGCTTCGAATGACATCATCCTTCTCCTGAGAGTTGGAGGGGGCAGGACGGCGTCACGCCGATGGAGAAGAGATTGACCAGCGACCTTATCAATCACAAACTGGTTTACTTTTGAGCGGCACATGCTGAAAACCAATACACCGAGGCCATAGGCGTTGCCCTGGCCTAAAGGCGGGAAAACATGAAAGGGACAGCCAATGAAAACGGTCTGGCGAAGCGCTTTAACCAATCGACTTTTCCTATTTGGAATCCTCCGATGGAGGCATCGGCGAATGAATGGGAAGGGTAGCGGGGTTCTTCATGTGCTGTTGCTAAGAGAGCTTCGGCTTGTGTTTCCCTGCGACTGAGAAGGAAAGGCGGTTATTGTGTCCTCCACAGTGGAACTCATAGCCAGCCTTCTTTCTAGCAGGGTCTCCAGAGGGACTCTCTCTCTCTTTCTCTCTCTCTCTCTCTTTCCTACATCAACGCCCCCCCCCCTCCGCTTCCATGAGTATGTGATGTCTCTGGGCTCCATTTAATTTTTAAAATCTCAGTCCTAATAAATGCACGTCTCTTCCTCCAGCTCCCCCGAAGGCCCATTTTTATGGTGAAGATCAGTACAGGCCATGGTGAAACTGGCTGCCAAATGCATCGTGGCGGGTGAGTCCCCAAATTGGCCACCACGGTTTTCAGTTGTATCTTTTTTTTTTTTTTTTAATAGGGCCTGGATTATCCTAAATCAAGACTCGGGTCAGGAAACTCAGTTACTTCCCAGCAGTTCCTGATCTAAAATTGCACTTAAAATGAATTAGGTAATTTGGAAATAAGGGCGAGGAATCTGCTTGACTCACAGTGGGCTGAGATTCTTCCTAACCTTAAATTGAGCAGCCAAGCTATAAGGTGACTTCTTTGGTTTGGTGTCAGTGCTGGGTACTTAAACTCAGGGGAATTGTGAACCCCATTACTTGCTAGCTGCTGCTTTGCAACAGTTCAGGCAGGAGTTTTTCCTGACTTAAACCTAAAGATGCCAGCCCCAATCTAAAACGTTTAAGATTTCCTTCATGCAAATCCTGTGTTCTACTGTTGTGCTAAAAATTTTAACCAGTGAGAATTACTTCCAAGACAGTTTGATGGAGCACACATAATTTCCTTGCCTTTATAGGACAGGGTCTTTCCGTACAAGCCTGTTAACTTGAGAGTCTTTTGATATCTCTAAATCCAGGGTTTCTCATACTTAAGGCTGCAGAACCTGTTAGCTGAAAAATAATTCCAAGTACCCCAATAAAAACTCCCCCGTTTCTAATAGCCTCTCTCAAAACCTATCAAAATATCTACATTGCCAAGATCTACACTGCATTGGCACAGGGTCTGCACTGCAGTGGGTGATGAGAATCGGGGTGGATTAGAACAGTAAGTTAACACATGGGGTGTGTTAATAGTGGAGAAAGGTAGTAAGGACAGCTGGGTAAATGGCTGTAGTATGACATAGATAATTGTATAAGAAATACCTGAACCCCAAATTATGAGCTGTATATCTTCTAAATAAGCTCTGTACCACATACAGGCCACCAGGTGGGCCATTGGCATTAAAAAAAAATATTCATCACTAGAAAGAACTGCCACCCTAAAAAAAACACTGTGCTATAAGCACCTCTTTTTATTGTTTGTGCCTTTTTTGCCCATTTTCAGCTTCATAGTATCGGTTCTGAGGTGTTTGTTGATTAGAACTACATATGAAATTTCTACTGCCAAGTCATCATAGATTAAAATAGTATTCAAATGGGATCTTTATTGTTTAATTTTGTTTCTACTTATTCCAAGCATGGAATTTGTTTCACATACTGATATTAAATAGGATGGTGGAAGTTGATGCTTCATTCTGTAGCATTTCTGCTTGCTATTTAACTTCAAGCATTAAAAAAAATTAAATTAAATTCCAATCAGCCAGGAAACCTGGGGGATATTATATGCATACCCTTGACTCACCCTTGAATTTCTATGGGTTTAAGTTTTCCTTTTCTGTGTAAACCTAGTATAAATATAGGCTTGTTTAACATAGCCAATAATAATAAAATGGGACAGAACTCATGATTTCTTAATTAGACATGGCTTAATCAAAGAGCTTTTTCATCCATTTGTGATACAGGTGATTCAACTGTGGGGAAGACTGCTTTGGTCCAGATGTTCTGCAATGATGGGGCTCATTTTCAGAAAAACTATACCCTGGTGAGCCTTATAATAGACTGAGAGATACTGAGGAATTGAGTATTAATTATGATCCTTAAGATCAATATTAGAACATTTTTTTAAAAAAAGGCTAGAGTCAGTTTATACTTTTATCCAACCAGTTATTTTCAAGTGGGAAAACTGTTCCATTCCATTTTCCACTACATACATATACACACAAAAAGAATGGGCATCAGTGGCCTGTTTATATAGAAGCTCAGTTGGAACTGGCAAATATAATTCCAATCTGACCTGTATATGTGCATTTTCTATTTGACATGTATTTGTGTTACTTTAAATTGTTGGCTAAATATATGTATCACCCATCCTCAAGTAATATAGAATAAACTTTAAAGGCTTTTAGTAAAAAAAAAAAACATTTAAATTAAATGAATAAATCATTTTTCAACCTAATTTTGTTTTTTCAGCCAAGATCTTAAGAATTAAATTTGAGTTTCTCTGACTGAAAAATATCTAGCATTGGGTATTGTGAAGGGTCACTTGAGAAACCTAACAAGTTGTAAAATAAACTGATTTTATTATTATTTGATATATTTTTCCATGTTATGATTGATAGACAGTAGGAGTGGAACTATTGGTGAAGACAGTATCTATTCCAGGAACAAATGATAGCGTGGTAAGATTGGCTGTGATTTAGATTTATATATTTTTAAAACTCATTGAACAGACAGTTTTCTCAGAAATATTATTTATGTTTTGTTAAGTTTAGCTATTTCTGTTCAGCTGTATGGGGAACTTTAATATTGGCTGTGTTGAAATCGGGATGGCACTTTATTGTCTATGAATTTTTTTTATCTGAATTTCTCAGAGATTAAAAAAATAGAAATGGTCATAATTAGTTGCATTATTATTATTTAAATTTTATTATGGCCACCCACTCCCATGAACTCTGGTGACTTATAAATACCAAACAATAAAAGCAGTTAAAAATACATAGCACCATAGGGACCACAAACTAAGACAGTCACAACAATAACAAACCAAACCAAAACAGGCTCACAAACATCATCCCGCCAAGTTTTAAAGGTGTTTCATAACCCCAAGAGAGAGGGAGATGTCCATACCTTTGGAAAGATGCTGTCCAGAGAGTAGAGCCATAATAAAAAAGGCATGCTTCTTAATCCCATAAAATGACAACATTTAATATTGATCTGGAGCACACCCATTCTGCCAGAACATATTGGTGGTCCGTAAAGATTGAAGATAGGCAGGCCCTAAGATATCCAGGCCCTAAGCTATAAAGGTAATAACCTTTATGGGGAAAAACCAGCATATTAAATTGCATCTGAAATCTATTGGCAACCAATGACCATAGCAGCAATGCTGGTGGGTATCCTGAGAGGCAGCCATTAAATGCTTGCACTTCTGCATTTTGCACCAACTCTAGCTTCCAGATGGTCTTCAGGGGCAATTCCTTGTACAACACAATACAATTATTACTATGATTACAATAATCCAGTTGTGCAAATTACTGACTTCAATTTTGGTACTATACAGGTAGTCCTCGACTTACAACAGTTCATTTAGTGACCGTTTAAAGTTACAATGTCACTGAAAAAAAGTGGCTTATTACCATTTTTCACACTTAGGACCATTACAGCATCCCCACGGTCAAGTGAGTAATATAGGTATGCTTGGCAACTGAGTCATATTTATGATGGTTGCGGTAGCCGAGGTCACGGTGATCCCCTTTTGCAACCTTCTGACGAGCAAAGTCAATGGGGAAACCAGATTCACTTAACAAATGTGTCAATTTAACAACTGCAGTGATTCACTTAACAAAAGTGACAAGAAAAGCCGTAAAATGGGGCAAAACCCACTTTACAAATTTCTCACTTAACATACATTTTGGGCTCAATTGTGGCCGTAAGTCAAGGACTACTTGTATTTGCCTTATCCAGCCTTCTTTAAATACAAATTACATTTTGTAAGCTTAATAAATATTTTAACTATCTCTATTTACATGAAATATTCAACCTAATATTTTCTTAGAAGTATTTTGGCTTTTGTATATTTTTGTTTGAGCCAAATGTTTTGAAGGGGGTATTTGTGTCATTAGAAAACCCAGTAAGAGGAGAACGCAGCAATATACTCGCATCACAACCTGTATGAATTTATTTTACATATTTTGTGTCAAATTTATTTTAAGATCCCATAGTTATTGAAAGTCTTGTATTTTTGCATCAAAAATATGTAACTGTTAAATTGCTATTTTCATTACAGTATGCATTAAGTTAACTGGGAATAATAACTGGATCTATTGGTTTATGTAAAGAAAAATAGTTCAAGATCTATGGGCCATTCCTTGAATTCACTCCATTGCAGCTGTGTATTGTGGTGATTCAGCACCACAGGGTAGTTCTTGAGGGAAGAGGGGGCATGAGAGAATGGCATCTTTGCAACTTAGCTGTGGCCTGGAGCTCTTCTGTCTATGGAATGTGAATTTATGATCTTAACTCAATCAATTACATTTATCTTTTTTATGCTGCAAGCTGATTAGCCACTTGCAGAAAGAGACGTTTCCCCCCCAGCTATGTCTGAAAATTCTAAAATTCAAAAGCTGTTCTGAACTATGGAATGTTTTTTTTAATTAAACAATATATTTGTTCTCTTTTCAGGAACTCTTCCTCTTTGATTCAGCAGGCAAAGAACTCTTTTCCGAAATACTAGATAAATTGGCAAGTGTAAAAATCTTTTCTCCTGAAAGATTTGCTGTTTGTTTGGATGCTATGATTCTTATTTAAAATGTTTTTGTTTTATTTGTTTTATTTCAGTGATAGTATATGCCATCTAATTTTTAAGACTGCACAGTGTACAATATAGAAGATGTAGAACAATTTTTTTCACAAAAAAGAAAAATACCCAGAAAAAATAAACACTATCTCCCAAATCAGACGATCTAGAAGAGGTGCACCGTGCATTCATTCTACCCCAAGGCCAAGGGAAAAAGCTAGATCTTAAGGGCTTGTCTAAACAAGGTTGGGGAAACAGACATAGGACTCTCTAGGGGGAATGTCATTTCAGAGCACAGCCACTGTCACAAAGAGGCTCTATTTCCAGAGTTCCATTAGGTAGAACTGCTTAATAGACTCCCAGTATGCCAGATCAACAAATAGTCCCTAAAGTATCTAGTCTGTATGCTGTGAAGGGCCTTATAGGTGATAACCAGCACCTTCAATTGTACCTGGAAGCCAGCTGGGAGCCATGAAGCATTGGTTTTACATGGCTATATTAAATATGTCCAGAACTGCCTTTGCTGCTGCATTCTAGATCAGCTACAGCTTCCAAAATGGTCTTTAAGAACAACCCCAGACAGAGCACACTTCAGTGGCTCAAATGCAAGACAACCAAAGCTCAAGTCCAAATTAATTAGATAAAACTGTAAGCAATTCTGACTCTCATTTTTTGTTTTCGCCCAACAGGACTCCCACCTGGCCTATGAAACCAAGGCCATTCCCTCCCTGAAGTCCTCTTTCCCAATGGAAAGCATTACCAAATTCCTCATTATGGTAGTCCCAAGCCTTTGTTCATTTGTTACCTTTTCCAGTATAAAAACGTCAAAAGAATGAAACGGGCTGTTTAGAACTGCCTTATTTGCTGAGTTTCTTAAATGAGTACATTTAACTTCTTGCCTGTGTCTACATAGAAAAAAAGTGTAGAGATGGATTGTTTTAAGAGGTGCAACTTTGTAGAAGAGAACCATGACCCATCATTTAGGACAGGGATCCCCAACCTTTTCGACGCCGCGGCCCGGTTCCGACATCAGCTGGGCGCATGCCCGGTATCAGCGTCAACTGGGCGCCGCCATCTTTTTATGACGAAAGGCTTCGGTGGCGTCACGGGCGCTGAGCTGTCATAAAGATGGCGCGCAGCGCTTCTGGTGAGCTTTTTCGGTAGAAATGGCTTTCTACCCGAAAAGCTCATCGAGCGCTGGCGCCGCCATCTTTTATGATGTAAACAGCGCCCGTGAACTTTCTACCCGGAAGCGCTTTTTTACCAAAAGATGGCGGCGCCAGCAACCAGCGGCCCGGTAAGGGTTGTTCCGCTGACGTACCGGTCCGCGGACCGGCGGTTGGGGACCCCTGATTTAGGAGGTATCCCAGAGTGCAAATATGCCCCTTTAGAAAGAAAACACTCCACGTCTTCATGCAATGGTAGCTGATCTGATACTTGTGCTAGAAAGTACAGTTGTGTTATTTTCTATACCTTAATTGTTTTAGAGATCTTGAATATGTATTCTTGTTTTGCAACTTTAAAACACAGAAGTAGCTGTAACTGTTTTAATTTGTTTTTTTAATTGACAATTCAAAGAATAAAGGTAGCCCACATTTACTTAAACTGTCTCTATTTTTTTAAAAAAAATAGAAAGTTTAATTGTAATTAAAGGCATTATTTTCTCTTCCTTTAATTTATTTCTGTCTTGAATCAAATCGCTTTGTTTCCTTGGACGTGGCTGATATTCCAGACTTTAAATTAAATGTATTTTTATCAAGTGTTGTTGTGTTCATTCATACATTTTTGGATATTTAAAAATTAAAAAAACATGTTCCCTTTTATAAGTAAATAAAATTTCCAAATGGATGAATTCTGGATTTTTGAAAAAAAAAAAATAGATTATTTTAAACTGGATTTTATTATATTTTTTTTCCAACAACATTTTGTCATTTTTCATGTAGAGGATGTAGGATTATATGGGTGATTTATTTCAGCAAAATTTATATCGTTTTCCTTTTACTATATAGTGGGAACAGCCCAATGCCCTATGCATTGTGTACGATGTCACCAATGAGCAATCTTTCAATAACTCTGCTAAATGGCTAGAAAGGCTGAGAATCCAAACATCAGGTATTCATACTCCAGGTAGGAAATTTTAAATATCTTTGCATATATATTTTGTTTCTACATCTCATACTCCTCAAATATGCTAGAAAACAGAACCTTGATTCCAAACAATTGCTTTCTTCAGTTTACATTTTCTTCATGTATTGAAGAATTGTAAAATTTATATTCTAACTTATTCCTTTGTGATCCTTTTCTCTTGATAAATGTCAGACAATTCTTTTTAACTTGTTAGCTTTGCTTATCTGTAACAATCCAATATTTTCTTTTCTTTTTCTTTTAGGTGTCCTGGTGGGCAATAAGATTGATTTAAGTGATAGGAGAGTTGTAGAGCGCAAACAAGCACAACAGTGGGCAGAAGCAAATGGCCTGGAATACTGTGAAATATCAGTAGTGAGTAGCTTTACTTTACTGGATATGCAATGTAAATGCATTTATTTTCATTCTGAGGAAAGGCTGGATTATTTTGGTTGATTTATGCGGTTGCTTGATGAAATAACTCTATCCATTTGTAATTGTTTCTTTTTGTCTTTACAGAAAGAGATGGAAAATTTTGAAGTTCCTTTTCACATTGTGGCAAATTCTTTCCACCGATTGTACAAAGAGAAAGTAGAAATTTTCCATTCATTGGCATGAGGTGTCCTTAAGTACAATATGATGGATTAAAAAGAAAACACACTAACAGGCAAAATCATATGAAAATGGAAAGTAGGTTTTTGTTGTATAGTCACTTGCTTTCCATCATAGAGAATTATAATTCTTCAACTATTATTTCAGATCTCATCTGCTTATTGTTTATCCTGTGATGGACTTTTTTTTAGAAGAAACATTGTTAGCATTTTTGCATGAATTCAGAGTTTAAATACTGTGAAATATTTGACAAATTTCATAAGGAGAAATCTATCAAAAATTAAAAACATGCCATTACTATGGACATTTCAATAATCCAAACAATCTGTTTCTTACAATTGAGTTATACCTAGTAATTGTTATTCAGAAATCAATATAAAAGATATATTTCAACTTTAGTTTTCTAAAGGTAGAAATTCATAATCCTTAAGAATTTTCTGCAACTTTTTTTCTGCCAACTCAAAATATCATTTGGTGGAGGGTTTTTTTGAAAGTTAGTAACTAAACCATTGTTATAGGCCTTTTTCGTTGCCTTTTCTAACTGCAGGGATACCAATTATTTTAATGGAGGAAAAATGTTGAGACACCACTTTGCACATATCATTCTTAATACTATGTTCTAAAAACATTGCAGCTTGGTAGATCAATTTGCCAGGGTTTTTTCATATCTTATTAATATTGTTATTAGTATTGTTCAAACAACTGGTGGACTTTTTGACATCTCCATAATGGTATTCAAAGAATCTGCTAGAAATAATAAAGAGTGTGTTTATTTTAAACTGAAAAATTATACTGGAAAGACTTGTCATAGTGAGCCGGGGGGCTCAGAGCAGGTCATAGCACATCGTTCCAAAATATCCTATTGTTTATTTTTTAAAAAAAAAAGGGGGGGGGCTTTCAATAATGATTCTGCCAGCTAGAAATGGGACAGAAATCCATCCTAGATTTCAAACAAAAATGATAGAAATCCACATATAAAATGAGTGAACCAAAAATGAAGATGGTGCATTGCTTGGGTAAATTTGAATTGTATGAAAAGGGCAGGGTTTCAAACTGTCAGGCCTCCAGTGCTACCAGAGGAGAAAACATTTTATTCCTGTTGCAAGAAATGGATAATTCTTGCCTAAGTCTACTTGCTTCTAATTTATTTCAGTTTAGAGTTGCTTTCCAAAACTGTTGCTCTTCTTGAACTAGCTTTCTTTTTTTCTTCTTCTTATGTGGCTGCTCAGTGCTCTTTGCAAAAGGTCATCTGGCTCATTAAGAAAGCAAAATCTGCAATTTAAAGACCATATCAAACGTTTTTCAACAAGTTTGAGTTGAATAGTTAGGTCACAAGCTACACTATTCTGAGTGTATCAATATTTAATTAAATGTATCTTTCAGATTTAAATCTGGTAACTGTACCCTAGGGCTGTGCACCTTTTCTGAATCTATATGTTTAGACACAAAACAATTTTAAATGACCCTTGAAATTGCTGCACACAACCTTAGAGAGATACAGCTTTCTTGACACTTGAGCAGTAGGTTTGATGGCACACTTTGGTTATTTCACAAAGTGCTTTTCACAGCCCAGCTGTACCCTGCTGTATCCCACATGCACACTTATTAATGTTGCTACATGTTGTTGGATATTTAGAAGAGATCAACAAGTAATGAGTACATTAATTATTTCAGTATATACAGTTAGTTATGTTTGGGTAATTCCAAGAACTACTACCATTGTTGACTTCCATTTTCTAAGTGTACTTTGTTAAGCTGAAATGATTGGTAGAGAAAATTGCAAATTGAAAATGTTGAGCAGTTTGGCAAATGCCATATTTCCAGTCCTGCATTGAAAGTTAGAATTGTCAAAGGTTTTCCATTCCTGGTTTTGTTATGATCCTGAAGGAAGATTTATATTTGGGATATCCAGATATGAAGTTCTCTTAACCTTTGTGAGCTACAGTCCTATTTGTACTTGTCAGATGGCAGCATGAATGAAAAAATGTGTGATTGTGTGTGAGGTTCATTTGAACGATACTGCTTCTCCAAGGAGTAAAGGAACAGAGGTCAAGTTCAGGTCATCAAGCAAGCAGGCAAACATGGAATCTTGGGTGGATTTGATGAATTTGTGCTTTTAAAAGTCTATACAAGTTTTTTAAAAAGTAGCAGATCATTTCTTAGAATTGATCTATTATGCCCATTCATATAGTAAAATGTAAATGAATTGAATCCAAGCCATTGATAACCATTGATTGTGATTGCATAATGAGCTCAGAGGCCACATAGAACATTACATATGGTTGATTGCAGAAATAACACGATATGATTGACAGAGCAATCTACACCTGAAATGGCTTATTTCATAAATCATAATGGAAATAGCCAGTCCAACTTCATACTTGTTTCTGGATTAACATTAAGAAAAGCAAAATCCATAGTCTAACATAGGAAAAACATAAACATTATTACTTGAAATATAATATTTATATGTAATCAAAGCTTTTTACCAAGATTCACATCAATATGTGAACATTTTTTTTTTAGCCACCATTCTTTAAAACATAATTTTCTTTAAAATGTCTGTATTTTGTGGGGACAATTAACAAGTAAATGATGCAGCAATAATAGTCTTTACATTGGTATTCTAAATTTTGTTTCTGGCTAATAAGCCCCCACCCCCCCTTGATTAATTTCTAGCATGCCTTGCCTCTTTTATATTTTATATATTGATTTTAATATTTTATTGTACAAACTTCTTCTGAGAGAGAGATGCACAACTCTTAAATACTGTGTGAATAAATAAACAAATGTATGGTTGTGTTAAAGGGACAGATTAAACTCTGCTTTAGGGGCAGAGCTGGATCTCTAAACAAAGCTGTTCCTATTCTCTATATTCTCATGGTTGGAGATCTAAGAACAGTTTTCTTAGTCAAGAATTGAACCACAGCAGCTTCTACTGCTGTTGATAGTGGATAGTGCTCGAATTCAGCCTAGCACTGAATTTGAGTACAGAGGTAAAAATGACGATTTTTAAGATTAAAATCGTAACCCCTAACCTTTCATTTTTTAGGGTATAATAAATGAATATTGCTCCCTCTTGCATCAAAGAGAATCCAATGAGATATCCTTGATTTATTTTTCACTCTCCTCCCTCCCCCCCTCTTTCTCTCGTTGATGTTTATGTAATCATTCTTGCAATGCTCCTTTAATACTACACTACATGGTGTAGCTTTCATTCCTTATGGATAGGAAAAATGGCTAAACAGAAGTGACAGCTAGCAGAAGAGAAGGGATAGAGAGCACATAGATAAAGAAGACTTCATGCGAGCAGGCTACTTTCTATAAGCTTTGTTTTTCTTCACCCATCTGAAATTATACTAATTTCTTGGCTCTGGGTTTGTTACTTATGAATGTCATCAGTGTGGAAAATATTACAAATTTTAGCACTGGGCATGAGTCTTTACCCTGTTTGTAAAGCCCACCATCTCTCTCTCAATGTTATCCTGTTTTTAGCTGACCAAGAATATTTTTATATAAAATCCTAGATAGAGTCTAGGATTTCCCCGGCCATTGGTATGTTCCAGTTGATATTGACACCAAAATTATTATTTACTTCACAGCATTAGGAAAGGATTGAAATGTGATAATCAGAGTATTAATATGAATTAAAATATATTTGAATTAGGGTTATCCTAAACAGACATCCCCTTCATTCTCCTAGCAAGACTGCTTTCATTTATTTTACCATCTGCTCCTCAGTGCTGGAGATGATGCTGGAGATATGTGACTTGGGGCACTCAGGCAGAAACTGGCCTGCACAAGGCCAGGCATGTGTTTGTCTCCTAGCAATGCAGCGGTCAGCAACAAAAAAATTTGCTGCCATATCAGAGAGCAAAGGCTTGGAAATATTTGAGATGCAACAAGATGGGCTGTAGGAAGGCAAGATTTGGGGAGGGTCAGAGGAGACAAGCAACTGCGGGATGAAGGCAGATTGATAGGCTACATACAGATGTAATAAAATAGATTAAATAACCAGATCATTTAAAGATACTGAAATATTAGAAGACAGGGATATGCAGAGTTGGTAGTTGCTGACAAAATGACTTCGTTTGTCCCTCTAGCAGTGAGATAATAGGAACAGCATGAATCAAGACTGATGGTTGGAAATGCTACAAGAAAGCAAGAACAATTCTACCACATGTGGCACTTATGTTAAAAAACTCAAAGGTACCATAAAGAAATAATCAACATATTCAAAAAAATTCCAAACAATACATTTCAAACTGCAGCCATATATATGTTTATTAAGTATGATTCCAGAAAACCCCCCCAAAAAATCAGCTTGCTAAGATATTTGTTAACAATTGCAAAAGCAAACTTGTCACAACACTGGAAAAAAATAAATCTTGATAATGTCAGATTGGGAGATTAAAATTGGAGCATAAGCTGTAATGGCAAAATGGGCAGTATATCTGGGTCAACTACTACATGACCCAGAGAGCAGGGTGGGTGGGGTTTGTTTGTTTTTTGGAATTTCTGTATTATATGAGGATATTTTGTGCAAATGGTTCTTGTGGCTGTAATATCAGTATTGTAATATATCAATATTCTTCTGAAGTAAAGGTACCACCAGGAAAGCCTCCAGAGGTGTGGCCTTAATGCACAGATAAATAGGGAGTGGTTACCAGGCATTGGGTAGTATCAGCCCCTTTTGTTAACATCTTTTCACCATCATGTAGGAACCCCACAATCTGCCCAAGCAATTGGAACTTAAACGGAATGAGCGTGTTTGGATGGACTATATGGCTGATGAAATAAAATCAGACCCAACAGTTAGTTTGATTGCTGACAGCTGACTTAACATTTAAAAAGATTCTTTGCTCCTTAAGATCTCAGTTTCCATGCTATGAAGAAGGAGCAGGATGAAATGGATGAGCTGCATAGATTTTCTAACACCATCTGCAGAGTGAGCCCAGAGAAGGTGTTAGAATTGGAATGGAGGCTTCACCACAAGTCCTCAAGCTGTTAATACATCATTTTAATGCATCTTTACTTCATCAGATGATATATATTGACATATCTGTTGGGACATGTATACAGATGTCCTAACATTTCCATGACTATATGGCATGAGGAACTGATAGCCAAAGGAACTGTGATTGCTTCTCATTAACCAAAGATGCTCTTTGAGGTTAGACTTTCAAGACCCATAGTCCATGGAAGAAAAGATGTCTTACATCCCAGTGGATGAACATCAGGGGCCAAATTATAATACTTAGACAAGTTCTAAAGAGCTAGATAGGCATCATAGCATGGGGAGAAAGGGGAATTGATTTTATTATACTCTAGATGTTAAAGTAAAATCAGATTAGTTTCTCGCTCTTTAAAATGAGTGAGAAAAGCTTTCCCTGCCTAAACAAATGGGAGGGGAAGATGCCACAAATGCTTTATAAAAAGGAACCCTTATTTATATCACTGCATACACATGCTTATATGCCATACCTCAAGACCATAACAAGGTGAGCTAATTCTTTTCTAAAGCTAGGCTTCCCTTCAAATATTTTTACAAATGTCCATCCATTCCAGTATGGATGATATATTTATTTCTGGACAAAGACCCAAGTACTACATTCCTACAACTCGTAGAACTATATTTAGTCTCACATAAGTTGAATGCAGCCTATGTGTTGGTTTATGGTTCAGTGTGTCTTATGAATCCAGAAAATTGGGTTAATTGAATAAACCATGGTTTTGTAAATGATGAATAAACGTTGCTTAAACACAACCAAAAAGCTGTACTCAGTTTACATAACTCACTATAGGTAGTCCTTAAAACCATTTAGTACCATTCAAAGTTACAAAAGCACTGGAAAAAAAGTGAGCTTATGACTGTTTTTCACATGACTTGCAGCATCCCCCCCCCATGATCACATGAACAAAATTTGGATGTTTGGCAGCTGGCATGTATTGATGATGGTTGCAGTGTCCAGGGGTCAGGAGATCACCTTTTGCAATCTTATGACAAGCAAAGTCAATTGGAAAGCCAGATTCTCTTAACAACCGTGTTATTAACTTAACAACTGCAGTGATTCGCTTAATGACTGGTAAGAAAGACTATAGTGGGACAAAACTCACTTAACTGTCTCGCTTAGCAAAGGAAATTCGAGGCTCAAGTGTGGTCATAAGTTGAGGACTACCTGTAATATGCTTTTTATCCCTCTGCAAATATGTAGGGAATGTACATAAAAGCACTTCTGTGATATATCTCATGTTTATATTAACTGTCCACAAAACCAGTCATTTCCTTAAACATGGACACTTATGCATAATGTGATATTTCGTTTTTACTTAAAATTTAATTGTTAACCAGGTTTAGATCCCATGATACTTTTAATACCAATCAAACTATTAGGAACTAGCCTAAATATAAATGGTTTGTCTTTAAGGGCCTGCTGTCTTGTTGCTTATGAATAAATACTGATCTCTTTAACTAGTAGAGTTTGTTTTAGCTAATGTTGTTTGTAGTGAAATTTAGCTTTATAGTGCATTTCTTAGCAACTAATGTCTTAGAAACTGAAGTCTAGCTAGGATTATGTTTCATAAGCTCATTTATCTTTTCGATTATTTTCTTCTAAGATAGTGCGTGTGTGTAGTGAGCTATTAAGTATTTTTTGACAAAACAGTTCTGCTTGCTTTTGTAAATCCACATGATCCATCCTCGTTTACTCAAGTTTGCTTTTCATGCTTGTGTATCTTAATATGCCACTCAACTGTATAGAGGAGACACATTAACTCAGCTGTAGTTTAAAAGGGTAAAAGTAATTAAGGTTCCTCTTTTTAATTTTATAGATGTCATATCAGTTTGGTCATACAAATAATTGATGAGTAGTGGCAATTTCAGGGAGAAATATTTCCATCAAATCCATATTAGTTGGCCTGTATGCAAGTTACAGCAGTCAAAGAGACTGTGTGACAGAAATGTTAGCATTCTAAACAAATTAGAAAGCACTTTGTAATCGGTTATGATGTGTTGATATATGGTGTTATTCCTGTAGCCTGGATGCATTTTTTTCAAAGCTGACCCCAAAAAATTGCTATCCAAATTCCACATCTCAATCTCTCATTTTAATGTGTTGAAGTCTATCTCCACTATTTACACAATGATTCCTGTCTTCATCGATAATATGGAATTCCCTTTATCAGCTTTACAGAAACAGCTCCAACTTTGTTGTAAATGTGTTTTATTTCACTTTTTTTTTTGTTAAAATTCATGACATGACAACCCAAGGTAGTTTACACAGAAAGTTTCATACTTTTATCTCAGAACAGCAACTTTAGGAGGTGATTGTGCTAAAAGTGACAGTCACAAAGCTACTGAAAGAACTCTGGAGTTAATTGGGACTTGATTTTGGTCTCTGGTTCCAGTCCAATGCTTCAATCACTCCATTGCACTGGCTTATGCATTGAATGAGCAATAAGAGCTGATATGCTTATTGCCTGTGCATTTCAAACTGCAGTTCACATTAGTTACTTTTAAATATTTCATTCAGAGGAACATTGTGAAAATATATTCTTTTTTCCTTTTCTGTTAATTTATTAGTATTACCTTGTCATTCTACCTGGCTTCTCCTCCTCTACTAATGCATGTCACTTTTTTTCTATTCCTTTATATAATTCTTCTCATATACAATATTACTCTCAGCTTTCTGTTTACCCCTTCTAGGTCCCTTTTGCCTCCTTTTAGTCCATCTCCTTCTGTTGCTATTGAAGTAAAGTGAGAATACTGTCAGCATCATAAGGGGACAAGCTGTAAAACTGCAAATCCCAGTGGGTTAAGTTGTGATCCATTTCATTTCTACTTTGTCCTTGAATGTGCAAAGGTGTTTGTTCAAGGGGGAGGGGCTGTCCTGTATTTGTGTCAAAAGAGAATACAGCCCAGAACAAATGGAGCTAACGATGAATATAGGCCAATTATAGATAAGACTCTATGTAAAACTGGAGTATCTTGTGGCTTTGGGCAAGCTACCAAGAACATAGTATATAGCAGAAATCACACGGATAAAATATAGTGGATGCTTTATCCTTCGGTTGAAAATGTGTCACTTGCATGTGTGGCTGTTGTAAAAGGACAGCCTCTACTTTCTGCAAAAGGCAATCATAGCAATTCTTGGATTCATCGCATGTAAGATAAAGATTGTCTCAAGATTAGTTTGGTTTCTTACAAACACTTGGTTCACTCAAATCCATAATGTCTATGGATATCTTACATTCCCCTTTTCTATTAAAAAGGTTAAAAAGGAAAAAAATAACACAGGATAACTTAAAAATTCAGTTAAAATCACAAAAGGTGTTGCATCCAATCGATACTCAAAATAACAAAACATAATCCGTCCAAGGGGTACTTTTGTCAGTCATTCCCAGGATCTGCTTAATCTGGTTTTAATGGCTTTCTTAAAAGTCGAAGATGAGAGCTAGCTGATCAATTCCAAAGGGAACTACAACTGAGAAGCTTCAACTTCATGGCTCCGGAGACTATTGTTTTTAAGAAAACAGACCCAGAGCCAGCCAACTGTTTCCAGTCTTATGAAATGAACAATAAAGCATACAGTACTGGAAAAGACATCTGACTATACGTTATGAAAAATTCATACAGCATAATCAATGAGGGCAATTCTTTGTGTTTCACCACTACCTGTATGGAGAGGCTCCATTGAAACCAATACATCTTGAACCACTGGAAGAAAGGTAGGTTATAAAATGTGAATAGATAGGCTCCTGGAGACTATTTGATGTTATGGCTATCAACAGAACAGTTGGAATGACATGTGTTTTTTATTTGTATCCCTTTCCATTATATTTAAGGCTGTGGCCCTGAAAACACTAGATAATCCTTTTGAATATCTTGAGGTTTATTGAGTTAAACACATGGAATTGTAACATAAATTGAGAGGGGAGAGTATAAAGAGTTTTATATATACAATATTACTGTACTGATTAACTTTTTGATTATTTTGTCATAACAGATAATGGTTAGTCATAGTCACCCAGATGTTTAGACTGCATTTGGCATTTTTATCCATCAGAGTCCTTCCCAAGGACCTGGGCCAGGCAGTTGTGGGTGTTTGGTGGTGTTAAAAATATGATCGCAAGATGTAAATTGTTCCAAGTAAAGCTGCCTTTTGCAAATCACTATTGGTGATTTGTCAGTGTAGATGATGTTCAAATAATTCTCCAGGTATTTTGGGATTGCACACAAAGGGTCTGTTATCTGTTGGTACTATTTTTGCTGTCTGGAGCACAGTTATTCTATTTGCAAGTTTGTGTATTTGTGATTTTTTTAAAATACAAAAAACTTGCAAATAGAAGTAGAACAACTATGGCAAAAGACATCGAAGATACTACCAGTGGTAATGGGCCCTTTGCATGCAATCTCAAAACATATCTGGAGCCTCATATACATTTTTCTTCCATTCCGCTGTCTCCAGGCACTGCAACATCCATAATTCAGACTTTTTTCTTGTTGCTTGTCTGATTTCTGAAGTCCCAGAGCACTTTATTTTCTTCATTTTCTATTACTTTGTCTATTTTATGGTTCCACCAGTTTTTGCTTGAAGATAAATAGTATTCCTTGCAAATATTCCATTGCACCATTGTTGCTATTTTATCATCCATTGTTTGTAGTCACTCTATAGCTGGCCATTCTTGTGTTGTGGAAAAATGTTACATATTTGTGAAATTTTATTTTTTGAATATTTTTACTTTGGAATATTAAAATGTCTTATTGAAGTAGACATATTATTCTGTATTTATGAAAAGATATAGCTTTAGAAAAGACATCTTGTAGTTCTAATTCAGAGATAACTACATATAATACTTGGTCAAATAAAGTAGCCTTGAATTTCACACATTACAATCCAGTAGGTGGGTTAGTTAATTTGTGGGCTTGTAATTTTCCATCCAAATCTTCAAAAATATGTCTATTTTCCCTCAGGATTCTCTTACAATACCCAGTAGTTCAATGGATATTTCAGTAAATTGGCAACAGTAAAGTTCTTCATATACATACTTTTTATTTTACAAAATGTATAAACATGCTGCCAGATTTTCTACCTCCACACAGTTCTGCTAAACACATATGGCATTTTTAATAACATGACATAGCACAATGGACTAAAGAGGAAGAGTGATAATGACAACAAATGATTACACATCAAAACCCAGCTACTTAAATTCTTGCCACTTTATTAACAGGATTGCTTAAAAACTGCCCATGAATAAAAACCAGCTACGTCAATATACATTGTTATGCAAATGTGGAATCAGCTATTGTTTTCTGTAAAATTAGGGAATTCCACTTGCACTTACATTTAACTATTGAGATCAGATTCATTTGCTTATTAATTTGGTAGACCATTTCCGCTCGTGGTCCTTACACCAATTTAGAGCTTTATACATGGTAAACCATGCATTCAGAAGCATCTGGAAATGAAATAAAGTCAAAAATAGATGAGACAAATGAATTTTTTTAAAAAATCATGTGCTTCAAAGGCAGAAAGCAAGACACTCTTTCACAGAGCTTCAACCCACCCTTGGTCTCCCATCCATACTTACGATATTAATGAGAACAACTGTGAGAACAACACTGGGCGTTCTGCCTATTTCCTAGGATTACAGCCAGGATTCAACTCTGAACTGAATTTAAATTAAAAGAATTCAGATTTTGATAAATGTAACTTTCTTTGGCCATACCCTGGCTCCCCGCCTCCCATTATCAAAAACTAATCACAAATATTGAGCCAGTGGGAAAGGATTGAAATGACTTCCAAGTTGATTAAAAACATAGTACTTTTTTAATTTTAGAAATTCAGCACTGCCCACATTTTGCTTTTGATGCAAATCAGTTAAGTGGCAACACTATAGAAATAGCATTTTCTATTTATTTGCTGCTTCTACCTTATAGGGTTTTTATTTTCACTTTTGTGATTTAACCTGCTGTTTCTCATATCTTTTTTCTCACAACAACTACCCCATAAGTCTCAGAAAGAGCAACTGGCCCAATGTCACTGGAAGGATGCCATTTATGGCTTGCTAGTTTATAGTCTTAATAGGTTAACCTGTACACCAAACTGCTTTTTGTTATGTCTTTGAGTTTCCTTCAGTAACTATATGTTAATTGTCAGGTTTCTTATTTTAGTTAGTTTGTCAATTGTTAATTTTCCCTGGTATTATATCTGTGTTTCGATGCAAAATAAGTTTCCTGTAAGAATACTACAGGTAGTCTTCATTTTAACAACCACAATTGGGACCTGCAGGCATTAAGTAAACATCATGATTTTACAAACTTTCCTTTACTCTGCAGGTTGCATATACAAAGACTGGCACATACTTACTTTTTTGATCACCTTTAAAATTGTGAGCAGTTGCTAAACGAGTTGGTTGCTAAATGAGGACTACCTGTGTGCTATTTGTCTTCTAAGTGAACAGTCCTTGTAGAATCCTGTTCTTACTGAATTCATAGTTTTGATTTGTGTTTCTCTCTCTGAGGTTGTATCTGTCTCTGAAAAATCAAACATGGCTAATAAAATCCAGAATTAGTATTTCCTTAGATAAAGATTCCGTTGAAACAAACTCAACTCCTGGTTTACATGTTGTTCATTTGGGGGGGGAAATACCAAAATGATCGGCTGTTGGTTTCTTCCAGGACTTTTTTGGCTTCCCAATCTAGTCTACAAATTTTTTCCAATTACTTACCAGGTCTGGTCTCTTTAAATCAGGGGTATCAGACTCACATCATCATGGCAGTGTCATGTCACATATCAGGACTTTTTTCTCCTTTGCTAAATCAGGCATGGGCGTGGCCCATACTTGATGCATCTGACCTGTGGGCCGGGAGTTTGACAGCCCTGCTTTAAATGTTCACTACAATAATTCTCTTTGACCATTGGGCTTTTTATCTGACAGCATTCTAGAAATTACATTTTTAAGCTCAGGATATCAGAGAACGAGAAGAATCTATAGCAACTTACTCCTCCAGCCTAAGCTAGTTCAGCATCTGATGATCAAAGACAGAAAGAATGGGACCAAGCAATAACCTTTTGATTAGAGTTTTTAGGAAGGATCTAAATGGAAAAGTCCATTTGTTGCTGTTAGCCATGATGCTCCGATAATGCAGGCTTGTCCCTAAATTTTGAGTGAACAAAATCAAGAGTTTCTTCTGTTAGCCCAGGCGTGGGATTCTACAGGTTCACACTTATTTGCTAGAACCGGTTGTTAACATTCTAAGCAGTTCAGAGAACTGGTTGTTAGAAGAAATTACTGGCCTAATCCTGTAAGGAAGGCAGGAAGGAAATGTTCTGGTGTTGCTTACAGAAACTGCCTCTCCATTAACCCTTTTTATATTCTTGGCAGGACTAAACTTCCTGTCTCTGGAACTTCTCTGCAGTTTTTTTCCCCTCCTTTGCTGGTACTTTGCTTGTGTGGAGTGACCATTTAAAGTTACAATGACACTGAAAAAAGTGACTTATGACCATTTTTCACACTTACGACAGTTGCAGCATCCCCACAGTCACGAGAGGCCAGGCGAGGAGATGTGTGCCTCAATGTGAGTGATGTTGAGTTGGCCATGCCCAGCCAATAACATGACCACCAAACCACACCCACCAACTAAGCCACGCCCACAGAACCGGTTGTTAAAAAAATTGAATCCCACCCCTGTGTTAGCCTTATAGCTCTCTTGGAAAAATTCAGGGTTAGCCAGTGTCTATGATGAAATTGTGAGCTGAGTTTCAAGGATCTATGGTGACAGTTTTTTATTATTACTCCCCACAAACTGTTTCTGGCAAGCAAGTCTGCTTTGTACAGGAATTCAGGTAATGACGTTTCTTAGAAGGGGTTCTGGTTTGTAAGTATTAAGCCGAGATGGAAACTGTGGGAAGTAGCTTCAGCTACTTCAACTGATTTGTCTTTCTTGTGGACCCCTGCACATGAGAAATAACCAGCATTTCATTTTCATGTCATTTTATTCTGGTCCAGCGCTGCCAACAGTGTACACAGTCAATTAAAAAACCTGAATAAAATAAAAAGTACCGAAATTAAAGCTAAATTAAAATCAAAGGGATAAAAAAGTGACACATCAATGACTGCATTCAACATTTGAACGATTGTTAACAGGTAACAAACTGTAGCACAAAACTTAACAATTTTGGAATTGTTCCTTGCACACTAACAGATGAAATGCATAAAAATGCTGACAGCTGAGCTTGTAATGAAAGTAGGCCTAGTATATTTGTAGTTAAAGCAGCATAGAAAGATGTAGGATTTTTTATTTAAAGAGTAGGGACAGTTTCATATTTGCACATCATGGCAGAAAAGAAATGTTAAATAAAAATGCATGCAATGTCACTGCTCTGTAAGAATCCTTGTGAATTAGCCTGATTCCAGCTTTAATGGATTTTCACTTTTATTTTCCTCACATTGATATATAATATCCTCTCATTTATGATTCTCTCATTTTTCTCATTTCCTGCCCTTTAAATGGAAAAATCTAAGCATAGCTGCATCATAAATATTTATTTAATCAGAAATTATTATCTTACTTCATTCTATCAGCATGTTGAATAACATGGCTCCTGGAGTCTTCTAATTTTGTTGGACTTTTTTTTTAAGGAAGTAAGGCATTTATGGGAGAATGCAAAATAAATCCTCTAAATTATAAAGATGCCTTTACTAGAAAATCAAAAAGTATTCCAGAGTTCATGTATATCTTTTACATTCATACCTAAAACTCCATTTTTAACAACATAGGGTTGACTTAGCTATATGTAATGTACACTTCAATTCTTAGTTAAAAATGCCAACAAGCTTGCAAAAAAGGTACAATGAAAAGCTTTTTAAAAAGAAACATTAGTTTCTGTTAGATTTTTCTTCCTCATTTTCTGATTCCTTCAGTATTAAACTGTCATAAATAATACTTTCTTTGGAAAAGATTATCAACATTTCCTCTCTGTGTGTGTGTGTGTGTCTCTCTCTCCCTCCCTCCCCCTCTCCCTCTGTCCCTCCTCTCCCTCCGCGCCTCCCTCCCTCTCTCTCTCCCTCCCTCCCTCCCCCCTCTCTCTCTCTCTCCTCACAGGGTTGTTATTGTGGGGACAATAGAAGTAAGCTGTGTTTGGCATGTTTGCTGCCTTGAATTATTTGTAAAAATTATAAAGGCTGGATACAAATCAATCAATTAATAAAATCTGTCAATCACCTTGGTGTTTCACTACATTACATCACCTTTTTGAAAAACCTCCATGAGATATGTTCCTTAATGTTTCTCCTCTACCACAGCAGTGTTCTTCTTGGGTATGGGTTGCTTTACACTGATAATTTTTGTTGGGTTTACCACTGTAGGTATATACTCTTTCCAACCATGTCTCTTCTACAGTAAGGCCATCAGATGTCTGAATCAAGGTTTAGCATCATGCAGCCTGTTAGATAATGTAGTTATATTTACTGTACTGTACTACAGTTAAATCATAGTTATACTGTATGTCTCTTGCAACATCTAACAAAGCCTGATACATTAAGTCAAAATCCAAAAACCAACACAATTCATCAATGCTCACTGTTCTATTTTATACTGTAATTTTCTTTACATAAAGTTACAATGCTGGCTTATATATTTTTTTACGTGCATTGCAAAGGATTAGATCAGTTGCAAATCTTCCAGTCTAAAGGACTTGGAAGTATCCTAAGTATTTACTTCCTGTTTGCAGAGAAAAAGCCCCTAAGATTTCCATGCCAGATATTTGTAATAAAGATGTTTTGACTGTGGGTGTATCAACTTTTCTCAGCAGTGTATAAGTTGAGAGTAAATCTTCCTCTAGTTTCATAGCATTGTACATTGTACAGATATCTTCATTTAAGAATAGAGAATGCCCTGCTTGATTTGATTTGCAGCCAAAAAAAAGTATTTGTTTTGTAAAATCTCTCTGTTCTTGCATGTCTACAGATCAGAGAAAGACCATAGCTTTTGCCATAACTGCATAAGAATTTATAAATATGAATTTTAATCTTTAGTCTGATTTCTCTCACAGAATTTACCTATATTTCTGACAAACTTCCTCTCCCCCTCCCTATAAACCCACAGAAAACCATTATTTCAGCTGGTATGCCTTATTAACAGCCTGCCCTTTATTTAGAACTAATGGCTGACATGCATTGATTTTTTTCCCCTTCTGTTATTGATTAGGCACATTCCACCAAAACATGCAAAGAGAAAGGAGATAAAAACAGTTCAGAAACGAACTCTCATGCAGATAATGTGCCTGGCAGAGCCTGACTCATTGTTCCAAAACTACATGGAACAGGACAGGGCTGTCTGAGTTCCACTCATTAGGGAGCTCAATCACAGAGGCCAAAAGGAACACAGTTTTCTTGGCAACAACATAGAAGTGCTTTGCTATTTAAAGGAAGGGGGGGGAATAGTGTGTAGAAGTCTCATTTGGAATATATATTTCATGGGATAGATCAATTTTACACCTGCTAGTTCAAAATACTTGGTACGTTCCAGAATGCTCATTAAATTATATGCATCCCACAGTCCAGTCTCAGTTCATAGTAATGAAGAGTCTATTCCATGTAACAATTCCTCGGTAATTGTCTCCACAATAAAATAGCATTGTCCCAGTTGGCATTTGGAAAGAATTTCAACATTTTCTAGTAAAGTTACAAAATGTTTACTTATGTTGTTTGAACTTATGCAGCAAGGGAGTCTAAAAAGAGTAGTTATTTTGCTTGTTTGATGGTCTACTTAGCTCCTATTTCTAATAGGTTAAAAGTATATATGATTGTCCGAATTTTGAGAAAACTAGATTTAATCCTTTCCCTTACCTTTTCTCCGTAATTTTTACACTGTTTATTTAGCTAATGATTAGCTATAGCTTATAATTAAACTTCTTAATTGCTATTAGTAGAGTATAGCACTCTTATATAGTAGCAAATAAAAAGAAACCTAGGTAATCTGAAAAGTATGAGAAGACAACATGAATCTTGCTAGCTAAAACTTAAATTAAAAAGCACTTACTGGGAGTTCTTTACAAGTAAATCTCTGCATAGTATTGTACATAACAAGATGCAAGGGAAAAACTGAGAGAAATGGAATTTGAAAAGGGGATATTGATATTTGCAAAACAGAATAATTCAGGAATGGGAGAAATGTGAATTTATAAATGTGAGAAATAATTTTTTAAAAGGAGAAGCTATAGGTAAATTATGGGAAGAAAGCAGGTTGATCAGAGAAATAAAGTGTGGCACTAAAACATTTGTAAGCCATAAATCGTACTGCATTCAATAGGACATGTAAGTTCACAAGAGTCAGACAGAATTTATCAGATAATGTGAATGGTGCACATGAGAAAGCCATATGAATGGCAAGGAAAATTCTGCAGTGAATTACGATAAGAATTAGGAGCCAAAACTGACCTTTCAAATATAAAACTGAATCGGTGAACTGAAAAGTTGAAATGGTGGATGAAAACTCTTAAAGGTCAGAAGTTCTATTCATTGGCAGATAGCAATATGAACAAATGGTGTTAAGAAGACAATTATTGATGGGGGGTGTAATGTTTTATTAATAATTATTATTATACAAGAATTATTATTGTTATTATTAGACTTATGTACGGTTGAGGCCTCTTGGTAATTTATTAAAAATATTGGCAGAAATGTTTGTCTGAATGAACACACTGCTGTATTCCTGTTCACTTCAGCAGAATTTCAGAAATGGAAAGGGCCACAAAAGCAACAAAGCCAATAAAATAATTCTATTATCTCTCATCAATTCAGTTACTACTGTTAAATTCAGTTACAAGCATAGGTTCAACATATTTGCTAGCACTGTAAAAATGTAGATGCTGTTAGACTTGATTCTGGTATTTGTTAGACTTGACAAATTTCCTGCCCTGTTTTATTTAATCAGTCAGCAGGATCCCTAAAATGTCCAAATTAAATCATAGCATTTTACATTGCACACTTAAAAGACAAATTAAAATAGAAGATATTATTATTTTTTAATCTTAACCCTCATCCATCTCATCCAATTCCTTTCTGCCATAACTATTGGAAATAAAATTTAACAGCACTGCTTGAAATCACCATTTTCAAAAGAGAAATCATTTTATTCTCTCCCTGATCTGCATTTTACATGTACCTATAAAAACTATCCTAGGTTTATGGTTTGGTTTAACAACTATTGAGTGCATATTAGAATATGCACTCAGATCTGAGAATGTTTTCAAAATAAGTAAAAGCACATTAAACTTGTATGGATATTGTGAAAAGGTCCCGAAGTACTGTATATTTGCTGAAATTGATTTGAGACCACAAATTTAATGGATTTCAGTCTTTGGCGTTTTGGGATTATGTGATCCCATTTTCTAGCCATCTCTCTTTGAAAGCTAATGAAAAATCCATCAATAAATAATTGATGTAGAATTACACTGCAGAATTACTCTGAGTGTGATCAGAGTAATTGTCACTATTTTCTGTCTCAGGAATCTCTTTGCACCGTCCAATCTTTTTTGGAGTACCATATATTTTTGAGAGAAGGAAGATATTCTGTTCATTTCCCATAATTGTGGATGTTAGAATGCTAATATTCCTCACCTAAGCCTCTGAATTTGCTAGATTTTACTGCCAAAGTGGACTGTCTCCTCTTGTTCCAGAGTCTATTATTACCTTTGGCTCTCCTTATTAAAAATTAATTAATTATTGCAACCAAAGGCAACAAAATTATTTTGAAAAACACATTATATAAATTCTATTGACCCTATAACTTGTTTCTGATATTCACTGTTGTTCTCCACTGCAATCCCATATGCTTCTTTACTATGATCTCTGTTTCTGCTGCTAAATTCAGAATAGTAATAGTTTTACTAACAGCAGTTGCACAAAAGTAATGATTTCTATCAACTTTTAGAGTCATCCAAACTGTTACACTGTGCTAAAATAACAACAATGTGAGTAGCTTTATTATTTCAACAATGTCTGAATAATAATGTAAAGATACTGGAGGTGAATAATTCAGAAATGTCGAATCATGGATCCAGATTGATTGATTGATTGATTTGGGAGAGGAGAGGGTGAAATTATGTAAGCGCCCATTTTATGCAGCATAACCATGGGCATATCACAAACAATAGTAAAATAGTAGTAATGATAATACTAACAGAACGACTGTGGCAAAAGAAAGCAAAGATAGTACCAATTGCAATAGTCTTACACTACATCAATGTGAGTTGTGTGAAAAACCAGGTTTTTAAATCTCTGGAGAAAGCTAAGAGGTGAGTGCCTGCCAGATCTCAGGAGGAAGGGCATTGCAGAGGGCAGTGGCAGCTATGGAGAAGGTGCAATACCTAGGTCCCACTAGATGGCAACATGTAACAAGGAACCAGAAGAAAGCCCACCCTTTCAGACCTAGTGGAACATGCAGATACTCTAAAGAGAGACAGTCCAAGAAATCAACTGGACCTAGGCCATTCAGGGCTTTATAGATGATAACCAGCATCTCAAATTTCACCTGCAATATAACAACAAGTGTATAGGATTCATTATAATTAAAAGTTGGTGTATTCTGGACAAAGATTGTGCATTTCTTTTTTTAACATACAGTTTACATTCACTTAAGTCATGCTGACTTTCTATATATCATAAAGGAGGGTGCCTCCAGCAATGGATAAATAATATAATAATTGCATCTGGAGGTGAAGAGAAACATTCTCACAAACTCCTCTTAAGTGGGATGACACATTGCGCTCTAACACTTGTCTGTGTTGTGGAATTGGAGTAATTCCACACTCTGATAACCTGCGGATGTATAGTACTCAGATTTTAATTTCCAAAATTCCTAGCAGGAATGATCAGCTGACCTCCCTAGAGTATAATTGTGTTGTTGAACTACTACAATAAGCTAGGCCAAACTCTGTATATCAGATTCAGGGTTTCAGTGATTAAAATAAGTCACTGTTTTACGGAAATCTTTTAGGTCTGAGTCTCAGATCCTATTGAGGGCTCAACTGCAGATTGCCAAAAATGGCTCTTGCATTACTTATGAATAAACTTCGGTTTGTATAAATTCTACTCATTCTATAAATGGCAGCTAACTGAACCTGCATTTCTAAAACAAGTAGGAGGGCACTGAGGGACAGAAGGAGGAGATGCTACCAAGGCCATAATTAGATAAGAGACCCGAGTCTGGGGCAGGAATTTAACCTGAGTAAACATCTCAGACAAGAGCCTTCCTATTTATGACAAAGATAAAGAGAGGAGAAAATGTACTCAGAGTTGCAAATTTCTGTTACTGTAGCCTTACAATATAAATAGTACTGACCTACATGATATCATGCTAATCTGATCTACCTTGAAGGGTTGACACATCCAGAGAATGTCAGGTCCAGGAATATCTCAAAAGATCAGAATCCTCTATTTAGCTTCAATGTACCCAGAAGCACTTTGCTCCTCAGGGAGCTCCATATACAGATGATACTAGGGGCCATACTGCCTGGGAATTTTAGCAGTCCTATATATCACACCCCAAAAGATAATCAAATAAGGAAAATCAGAGCAAGCTATTTTAAAATGTACATACTGTGTAACAATTCTCTCAGGTTAAGCCCAATTCCTAAGAACTATATTCATGCAGTTTTCTAAGCAGCATTATGATGGAAATGCTTTGCCATTGTCTTCCTTCAGTTTTCATTTCCCATTCAGATAAGACCAGGATTTATCCTGCTTAGATTCTGACATCAGGTAATGTCAGGTACATGCTGTTACCATTAAAGCAAAAAAAAAAAAATATGAAATAATTATTTCATTGTAGGTTTCATTAAAAATGAAGTGAAACAGGAAAATAATCTAGGGGGAAAATGAAAATAAACACTGACAGTTCGTTCTCCGAGCTCATGGGTTGGTTTCCAAACATTTCATTACCACGCTAGAACACCCTCAGTGGAGTTTAGGGGATGTCAGTGTTCTTCTGTTTATAAGGGCTTTGTGTAATCATAAGGTCATGTGATTGGTCAGGTGTGGGTGTGTCAAGGGAGGGTCTTGTGATGGGTCTTGTGAGGAGTCAGGTGTGAGTCATAAGTGGGAGTCTTGTGATGGGGAGGTTGCATGAGGTGTGGGTTGTTGGGAGGTGAAGTGCTGATTGAGGGTGCAGATTTGCATGGGTTGGTTGAGGGTTGGTGCTGTCTCTGGTTAGCTGTGTGTTTTATTTGGATTTGTAATCTGATTGTAGCCTTATAAACAGAAGAATACCAACACTGACATCCTCTAAATTCTGCTGAAGATGTTACCTAGCTTGATAATGAAACATCTGGAAACCAACTTGCAAGCTCAGAGAATGACCTTTCACCCTCATCCTAAACCCGAGTTACATATATTCACCATTATTGCAAATAAACACTGACAGAATAGAAGAAAAGCACAGCAAAAACATTATATGCTGTGGATCTCCTATTCTCTTATTCACTTTCTGCGCTCATCTTCTTGTTTTGGCATGTGCTCAGCTCAGAAGGAACTGTGGTCAACTATAAAACGTGTATACAAAATGTTTTATGAGTTGACACACACTCTGCTGAACCATAGCATGTGTTCTTGAAGTTGAAATTTGTGCAAAGCAATATGAGATGGCAAAATTAAGGCACTCCAAACTTACAATATATACAAACATATTGTATACAAACATATTGCCAGTTTCCACAGGTCATCCTCAATTTATGATCACAGTTGAACTGGAACTTCTGTTCCTAACAACATGGTCATTACATGGTCATGCCTGATTTTATGACCTTTTTTGCTATGGCCATTAAGTGAAATGTGATCATTAAATTAATCCAGCTTCTCCCATTGACTTTGCGTGTTAGAAGCTGGTTGGGAGGGTCATAAATGGTAATCACATGACCTTGGGATGCTCTAAACATCATAAATATATGTTGGTTGCACAGAATTCAAATCATGATCACATGACTGTGGGAATGCTGCAATAGTGATAAGTGCAAGGAAGGCATCAAAAGTTACTCTTTTCAGCATCGTCATAACTTCAAAGGCTTGCTAAATGAATACTTTTAAATTGAGGACTACCTGTAATACTTTCCTTCAAATGAACGCCTTTGGGGTGGTTCCTGTGGAGACATACACTTAGAAAAATAGACTTAGATATTGATCAGCTATATTGATTTTATTTTCAAGGACTGCCCAGTGGACTGGATTATTTCTACTCCTATTTGCAGGATTGCGCATCAGGAAAAATAATGTTTTCATGTATTTAATGCCATAGTATCTTTCCTAGTGCTCACTCCTTGGGAACAAATGTTGAATCAAAAGAGTCTACTGAATCATCACATCAAAGTCTGTTCTAGTGTGAGAAGTAAATCTAGACCCTAAATTTAATGTTGAAATAGGCAACTTGATATCTGCTTCCAAAGATAGTTCTTCCTCAGTCAAAGAGAAACTCCAAATATCCTGGATTCCTCTGGTTCCCAAGGCATACTCACCAGGAAAAACTCAACAAAAAGGAATGTGCTAAAGATGGCAAGCTCAAGAGCTCATATTTTAACCAGCATTTTTCAATCATGGTTGTAAAACATGGGCAAACAAGTGAAAAGCGAAGAAATCAAGATGTTTTATGGAAATAACAAGCGTCTGGATTACTCCAAATACCTGGACATTCTTAAAAGTCCAATTCAGTGGCAGAAATGCCATTAAGATAATTAACACCTGGGTAAATCCAGTCATTAGATACACAGCTAGACTAGAGCACTGAATTAGAAGCACTGGATAGGAAGACTAGAAAAACAATGATAATGAACCAGTGGTGGAATTCAAATTTTTTTACTACCGGTTCTGTGGGTGTGGCTTATTTGATGGGCATGGCTTGTGGTCATGTGACTGGGTGGGCGTGGCTTGGTGGTCATGTGACTGGGTGGGCATGGCCAACTCAATGTCACTCATATCAAGGGTTGCCTCACCTAGCCCCTCCCCTCCCAGCCATTCCTTGTCACCCAGCCTCAACTTATCTATAGTTCTGTAAAAAAGTTCACCTTTTTTTACTTTATTATCTGTATACTATAGATGTACTTTCATGGACCACTGAAAGGAGGAAATGGCTCACATGCTTTACTCAAGAGTGTGATAGGCAACAGGCTTTTAAGGGGCTGCCACAAAGAAAGGGGGACAATGTATTTTCCAAAGAAGCAGAATGCAAACAAGAAGCAATGGATGGAAACTAAACAGAGAGAAGCAACCTAAAACTTAGGAGAAACTTCCTGACAGTAAGAACAATTAACCAGTGGAACTGCCTGTCTCCAGAAGTTCTGGGTGCTCAATCACTGCAAGTTCTTAAGAAAAGACTGGACAGCCATTTCTCTGAAATGGTATAGGCTTCACCCCAAGGTCCCTTCTAAGTATTATTCTGACACCTTTCCCAGGATTTCTATTCAGAGTTTGGCATCCTCAGTTTTCTTGCCTGAGCTGGGGGTTGGAGTAGAAGACCTCCAAGGTCCCTTTCAATTCTTGTTAAACGCGTGTGTATTTTATGCTCTGGACTATTGACATTGAATGCATGTAAACCCTGAAAAATATGTGGTAGCTGTGGGCAAAAGAAAGGCAGAAAAATCACTCTAGGTGTAGGGACAGTGTAAAATATTAACGCATGATAAATAATGGAACAATTAAAAATAATAGCACAATTTTCTCTCTCTCTCTCTTCCTATTTTTTTCTTTCTTTCTCTACCTTCATCTTTCTTTCTTTCTTTCTTTCTTTCTTTCTTTCTTTCTTTCTTTCTTTCTTTCTTTCTTTCTTTCTTTCTTTCTTTCTCCCTCATACACACACACACACACACACACACACACACACAGAGCACTTAACAGACAAACATTTTGGAAGCAGCTCCTTTAGATTTCTCCAAGGCTTGAGTGGATTCTTCCACCCGCTCTGTCAGACCACACTCCTTCTCACTCCACCACTTTAACTCACAAGGAGAAAGCGATACTTGCAGTGTCCATGGGGAATCCTTGGAGAAGTTTTTAGAAGACCTGCTTCCAAAATGCATTTCTTTTACGTTGCAAAAGTGCTCCAAGGGTCGATTCACCCCCAACCCCTCTGTCAGACCGCACTCTTTCTCACTCCCGACACTTTAATTCACACGGGGAAAGCAATACTTGCAGCGTCCATGCCTTTCTTCCTTTTCCCCAGGGAGAAAGAGGACGTGGGGAACGAAAGCTAGGAGAGTGATCACAAGTGAGCGACCGGGCGACCAGGTTGGGGGCATGGCCAGCCAGGGATTGCCACCAGTTCGGTGACCCACGCCAAATAACCGCTACCGGTTCACCCGAGTAGGTGCGAACCGGTTGAATAGCACCTCTGTAATGAACCATGCCTTTCATCCGCACAACAGTGTTGAAGATTTGACTTACCAAGGAGCATAGATGAATGTGGAATTTTGTAAGTAGACCAGACAGTTGAAGAAGATAAAAGGTCATTGGGAGAAGATGCACTGAACCTAGTACACTAAGAAAGCTTACTGAATATCAAAGAGACAAAAATTACCTCCTAGAAGAATAGAAAAGAGACAGGGCAATGCAAAGTATCACATGGCTGGTACACAAACATTAAATAAAAACTAGCAGGAAAAGCAGAGAATTGCAAACCCTGGCAATGGCTAAGAGCAGGACAATTGAAGGAGACAAAGGGGCTACTCCTGCCTGCACAAGACCAAGTCTTAAGAACAAATACATAACAAGCCAGAATTGAGATGACAGCAAGAGACAGCAAATGCTGCCTCAGCAAAGAAGCTGAAGAAACAGTTGGCCTCCTAGTTAGCTGTTGCAATCCCAAGCAACTGGCCTCCATTATCCAGACTCCCTGTAAAGCCTATAACCTGCGAATGGAACAAACCTAAATAGAGCAGTTATGAAATACCTCCTCCCAATTTTTCACTGTGTTTGATGGTGTGAATTGTAGGTGAATATACCACCAATTTGGTGGGTGAGAACAGAACAACTCAAGGATACAAAAACAGTATTTATGTACAGTGTGATTTGATGTCCTTTATTCCCCTTGTTCCTTATGGAAACTGATGTCTGCAGCTATTTTTTTTGGTGATTGTATTTTCCAGGACTGAAGAATGGACTGACCCACCTCTCTTCCCATGCTATAATATATCTTAGCTTATGAGCAAAGAAATTGTGTATATCCAACAGCAAACATGGCTAGCATCTCTGTGAAGCAAATGGGATCAGAGACTATATTCTTCCTCTCAGTGGACCATATTTGCTTACTGATAATTTTGCAAACTGGTTAAGAGAATAACATCAGTTGTGAAAACTGGAAAGGTTAATTTGGAAACATACCGTATTTGCCGGCGTATAAGACGACTTTTTTGCCCTAAAAAACATGCCTCCAAGTGGGGGTCGTCTTATACGCCGGTAAATACATTGTCACTCGGTGCAAGAGCGACGGGGGAGCTCGCAACTGCGAAGCCCCTTCAAGCCCAACCGGAGTCTCTCTTCCTCCTCCTCCCACCCACCCACCCACCCTCCGCCTGGCTCGGGGCGCTTGCGGAGGCCAATCTGGAGGTGGGGTGGGGGTGGAGCTGGAGGGTCTCTGGCGGGGCCGCTTCGCCCAGCCAGCCCGAGGCGTAATGGCCCAGGGAGTGGGGGAGAAGGTGGTGGGGGGTGGACTGTGGCGCCCCTCCTTCTGGGCAGCGGGGGGGCGGCAATTTGCTCCTCCCGCTTCTCCCTCCCCTCTTTGAAAGACCGGGAGGGCTGTGCTTGGGGCGGGGGGGATGTCCTCAGGAAGTTCCTGATGGGACCCCGCTGGGCAGGGCCACCCAGCTCCCGAGCTGCTTTCCAGGGTCCCCTTGGGAAGAAAAGGGTCCGGGATATCGAAAGGAATAATAGCAATTTTGAAAAGTACACCAGAATTTTAGGAAACATAGCCCTGTCACATAAAGTATGCTTATACTAAGAGTTTGAATTCTGAACCAATATTTTTTAAATGGCAAAACTGCGTTTTCTGTTGATGTTATTGATAATCTGACCATTCAGTGCAAGCAGTTTAGTTGTTCATGAATTTCCTAGCTATAATATCTTAAAGGAGAGAGTGAAGCTCATGTGCTCAGATTGCCATTTGTTTTTAATGTGTGAATATAAAAAAGAGGGAGAAGTTTAAAAACACTTCCAAACAGAACAGGTGTCAGTAATGGTTCTTCTTGTCAGTGTCATGCCAACCACATGACTACGGATTTAAAGTGCCTTTATTATTTCAGTTTGGCATAAAGGTTGCCCTCTTGCTGACTTCAAAATGCCATTCAAGTTCATCACAGTTATTCCGATATAAATATATAAATATACCCAATTCAGAATTCTTCCATTTAACAGAATACGTTGAACTAAAATCTCAGGACAGGTATATTACCTTGTGTTCAAATGGAGGCTTTCTTACAATAAAGCCAATCAGGCTTCTGTTGGCTCAATCTGTGTGCTACATCACCCAAAGCAGGAGCAATTTGATGAGTGTCAAAAGAATTAGAAATAGAGTGCTGGGCAAGATGGAAATCTCTGCTCAGAGTTAACCACCCCAATTTTCACCTTAAACTACACAATACTTCTGTTCAGCTATTATAGGCCATGACCTAGTCCTGACACACATCTAAGCTCATCCATGAATAAAGAAAGGCTTCAACTGAACTGTTTTAGGTAAGTCTGCTGCATAGCTTCTTCAGATCCTACTAGCCAGTTCAATGAACAGCAGTTAGCACACTACCAGCATAAAAAGGAATTAATACAGTAATTCTGCAGTCGTGATCTACATTTTTATGCAAGCAACTATTCAACTTCTGTAATTTCATAAATACTCAAATTCCTAGAGGTATTTAGAGAGCATCCGGTGATGATGTGATATAAAGTTTCAAGCCAAAACTCTGCAAAACTATATTTTACAGTGCAAACAATTCATTATGTTATTTAAATAATCTCCCTCTCTTTCTCTGATGTAAGAAAAACAACTGGAAGGAGAGTTTTGTACTAGTGTGATGACAATCAATGGAACTATTTAATCCTTTCAGAGACTTTTAATTTATTATTTTATTGCTTTCAAAAGAATGACAAAAAAGAAATGGAAAAATGCACAGATGAAAATACATACATTGTTGAAGGGGAAAAAACATGGAAAGTGTAATCCTTTCCAAATCTGTTGTTTTCTCCTTCCATGTACCTCTCCCTCTCGCTAACAAATTATTCTCCTTCTTGGATTCAAACGTGTGTCTGCGCTTCTGTTTTGCCGTGTTGTTAGATATATATGTGGTCATGTGGCTGGCTTGACTATATTCTGAGGCACATGGAATGCTGTTACCTTCCCACTGAAATGGTACCTATTTATCTACTCACATTTGCATGCTTTCAAACAACTAGGTAGGCAGGAGCTGGGGCAAGTAATGGAAGCTCACCCTGTTGTGAAGTGCAAAGATCTCAAACACAAGCAGCTCAGCTTTCCTTCTGTCTTAGATCAAATAGAATTAAGACAGAGTCCGTTTATGTTTTTTAAACAATAGTTTTCTTCCCAGACTTAATTCATATTGTGCTAAATTTATGAGCAAAGAAATGCTGCATAGAACTCATTGGAATGGCTAGCACCTCTGCAAAGCAAGTGGGATCAGAGATTATCTTGTACTTCTCAGTGGACCCTATTTGCTTACTGCTAATTTTGCAAACAGGGTAAGAGAATAACATCAGTTGTGTAAACTGGCAAGGTTACTTGTGGAACACAGATATAGAAAGGAATAATACCGGTAGCAATTTTGAAAAGTATGCCAGAATTTTAGGAAACCCAGCCCTGTCACAGAAAGTGTGCTTATACTGAAAGTTTGAATAGTACCCAAATCCCATGCTCACTGATGATCCAGAGAATACCATGACCAGTGGTATCAAGTGCAACCAAGCAATCAAGCAGGGCAAGGAGAGGTGTACTTCCTTAATCTAGATCCTGCTGCAATTCATCTACAAGAACAAATCAAGCATTTTCTATTTTCTGGCCTGTACTGAATCCATACTGGAAGGGATCCATATAAATTGCTTCATGCATGGCCATTTGTGGCTTCCACTCCAGTGCAAGGATCAAATATATAGTTGATGGAGTTCATCTGGTAAACAACTCTGACCATTTCCTCAGAGTTCACAAATTTGAATCTCAAATCACCTGTCATGAGACTTCACGGAGCCAACTTCCAATTCAGAGTGAATATGGGTGATTTTGTTTTGAAAGTGTTTCTTGCCGTGCAAGAAAATTTTCCCCTTTATTACTTCCCAACAGGAAATAGGTATCCCTAAACAAGGTATTTGCTTGCAACCAAAGATGCAATAACTATAGGGAGATGTCAACCCTTACCTCCAGGTTATGGTTAATTATATTTGCTCTTTGTCTTTTTCCATATACCTCTGCTTGTCTCTTATGACATTCCATCTTCTCAGTAATTCAAGAAACTCCCTGGGTTGATTACCAAGAGAGGCCACTCAAGAGAAATCCTGTTAAGTACTTTCATCCCCTCCTTACTTTCAGCCTGGCATCTGATGGAACAGTCTGTCAGATTGTTGGCAAACTCCACAACTTCACTCTGAAAATGATCAGAATCCATAAGGCAGCTTAGGCACATCCTCTTAATTTAGCTTCCTAACAGAGTCATCTAACCACAACTTAAACAGGAAGTGGCTTGTCCATGACAAACGAGCAGAGGAGATGACCTCCACTTCCAAATCAAATTCCCATTATTTTACAGAAAAAGTTGGATCCAAGGTCTTTTTGTTTGTTTGTTTATTTGTTTCCCACCTTTATTATTTTTACAAAACTCAATATCCAGCACAACTTCCCCCCTTATTTTTCCCACAAGAACCCTGTGAGTTGAGTTGGGCTGAGAGAGAGTAACTGGCCCAAGGTCATCCAGCTGGCTTTCATTGCTAAAGGATTAGAACTCATAGTCTCCTGCTTTCTAGCCTAGTGCCTTAACTACTAACTAGACCAAACTGGCTTAAAATGGTTTCCCTAGGCAGTTCAGGCATATGATGTGATGAATCCACAGTTGGCATGCAATCTAAACCAATCCTGTTCTCCCACCAGGGTATCTAAATTAAAAATTCCCTCCACCAGAGGCTGGGGGACCCATTATTATCCCAGGCATGAAATCAAACAATTTTACTAAGGATGCTGAGGTAGTACACCAGCAACATTTCTACCTTAGCCTGGCATCCAACTCCATAGATAGCCACTTGTGGAATGAGACAACTGGCCACCAATGATTAAATGGTGTTTAATCACTATATGGGTAAACCTTGAGGTCTTTATCAATTTAAGAGCATTAAAAAAGTAATCTTAAAGAATGATGATATTTCTCATATTGTATATTACTCTGGCAGGTAAGTCATTTATCTTTCACATACTGATTAATGGAGATCAGGTCCTTGAATGATTGTTTAACCAAACCTGCTCAGCCTTTAAAGAGAGAAGGAGAGAGAACAAGAAAGGCTAACAGGGTTATGAAAATGCAACACATAGCAATCTCTTCTACAAATTCAACTTCCCCACAAATCCTTCTGACAAAATTACACTGGTCTTTCCAGTATATCTAGTTTTCTGATATATGAAATTGTTTAGAGATAAATACAATTGATTGGATCAGAAAGCAGATGAGAATCATATAGCATCCTTTACTATTATATTAATTAGTGATTATTTGTTTTAGAGTTTTCAAATATTTCTTGGGTCCATTATTAACTAATTACAATTGGGAAAACAATGGAAAGGCACTGAACTATTGCAGATTTATTTGTTAAATGCTTTATCACCTAATGGTATTGTAGTAGAATCCTTGTTTAATAAGAAATCTCAATGTCGGAATTTCACAACACCTTAAATTAACTACTTTGTTCATAATATCCACTGTTCAGACAGCATGTCAAATCTTAACATGGATTAGGAAAGGAATGCAATTGTGTTCACATAAGTTTCTATAACCAAACAAATAAACTACATTAGGCTTTAACTTGGTGGTAAGCACATAACACTGAATCACAATCAGTCCAATGTTATTTTATCATACTACACTAACATAATTAGAAATTAAAATAACTTACATGGCCTTAAAGAGGGAGGAGTTTAGCTATTTTGAGGAGGATAACTTTAGTCATGTTCTCTGTATGCTACATCCAGATTCACTACCACATATGTTCAAATTACACAATGACTTAAATGAGAGTGAGCTACCATCCTCAAATTTTACTCATGGGTTTCCCAGGCCATGTCAGGAAACAAAGTAATGGGATTGGCAGTGATTTGATCTGATCCTGCAGGGTTCTTCTTATCACCTTATGCTCTCCTCTCTCTTTAAGAATTTAAAGGTGTTTCAAATACAATATTCATAATCTTTTTGTCTGCTTTACTCTATATTCCACAAAGAAAATATATACCAATCTGGGTTCTTAGAAGAATCTTTTAAAATGGGGGGAGGAGAGAGGGGGGGGGGGAGGAGAGAGAGAGAGAGAGAGAGAGAGAGATTTCCAGCTATTAAAGAAGGAATAAAACAACAAACATTGAGCAATAGCACCTATCTCTTCTTTTTTTTCCCCTGTAACACATTGAAGAACAATTAGTATTGATTTTTCTTGCTTTTATTTTGTTTTGCTAACACACATAATGCACTATATCCTTCTCTATTTCATTTTCACTGTCTTCTAGTTGAAGTTTGTTGCTCATCTAATTCTGATGTGACAATTGAATTTAGAGCATTGGGAAGGTTTGACTGGAATATAATTAAAGGGGGGGACAGAGAGGGGGAAGAACCAGATATGCTTCTCTCTGAGCTTCTGAAACCTATCGGAGAGATAATTTCAGGGACTGGGAGAAGAGGAGTGAAAATGGAAAAGGACAAGCAGGAAGGCTAATAGCCCCGCCCTTCCTGCTTCTGAGAGCTAGGACAATTATTCTCACTTACAGATGCTGGCGAGGAGGATCTAGGAAGTGAAAGATTCCCCTCACCCCCACCCCACCCCAATCTCCAATGCCTCCTCGGTTTTCCCGGCAGCACCCCGGGCAAAGAGGTAACTGAGCTGTTCTTCAGCACCGCGGAGTGATCAGTGCAGGGGAGCTGTCCATTTCAGCACCACCACGTTAATGCAGTAGGTGGAGAGCGGAATTCACAAGGAAAGCGAGGCGAGAGACACCGACGGGTAGCATATCCTGCAGCAAACCTTTCTGGATTCCGTATCTTCAGAAGCTTTGCAGAGAGCGGGCAGGAAGGGGAAATCCATCTCGGAAAACCCATCTGGAAGAAATCCCCCCCTCCCCTGCCCAACTGTTAGCTACTACCACTCCTGAAGCTCACCATCTCCAAAAAAAAAAAAAGAGTAACAACTACTTCTCTACCACTGCCTTGGAGGAAGAGCCATGGAAAGCAAATGCTCAGCACCTGTTCAGTTGAAAGCAAGGGCTTACAAGAAACTGGCAAGTCTGGCTTGGTGGTAAAAAGGGAAAAAGGAAAAGAAAAACGGGGTCAGAGAAGAAAAGAATTGAAACTAAAACCAGCAAACAGACAAAGTAAGGGGGGAAAAAATCCAAGGAATGTACACTGGGAAGAAAAGGATTGTTCATGGCACAGGCTGCAGAGCTAAGCAAGAAGACTGAAGGTTGCATCTCTACTCTTACAGTCTCTAACTGTCTAGGTCCAGATCATGAGAGAGTGTGTTGAGAATGCTGCTTCGGTTGCCGCTGCTGCTGCTGCTGCTGCTACTGCTGCTGCTACTGCTCCCCTGTTCACTGTGGAAGCCATCTCCAAATTAGCCATCACATATGGAAACTGGAGACCAGAATTTTAGAAAAAGGGATTAAGGCATCTCATTTTGGGGGGAGGGTTAGCTATTCTCTTTCTTATTTTCTTTATAATATTATACAAAATATTAACAACTGGAACGTTTTTTTTTTCCTTTTGAAAATCAAGCCTCTTCTGTGTGATTTTTTTTTCATTTACACTGATTCGGTGTGGGCTTTCTTACCTCTTTTTTTATATATATAGATTCTCTCTATTGATCTCAAATAGTTATTAAGATTATCATTTCTTTTACTAATATTATACACACACACACACATACACAAACAGCCCAAGAATCAGAAAGCAGTTGGGTATTTGTATAATGAAGAATTATGGGGCTCTTTGACAGAGGTGTTCAGATGCTTTTAACCACCGTTGGTGCTTTCGCTGCCTTCAGCCTCATGACCATAGCTGTGGGAACCGATTACTGGCTTTACTCCAGAGGGGTTTGCAAGATGAAAGGAACCGGAGATAATGAAACCAGCAAAAAGAATGAAGAAGTCATGACCCATTCTGGATTATGGAGAACCTGCTGCTTGGAAGGTATTTAAATCTCGATCTCTACGATTCTTTCATCTTTCCTCCCCCCCATGCTCCCCATTCCACCATTTTCTCACTTCAATCCCAACTACAAAGAAAGCAGGGTGTTTGGTTTAGTTACAGAAGAGAAGCAGTCAAGTTGTCAATATAAGGCAGACACGTTCCCATTATTCCCTCCTCCCCTCCCCTGTCCCTCCATTTGTTTCTTTATGCCCTGAATTGCTTGGTACTTTCTGTTGAGTTCCTTTATAAAATGCAAGTCAAAAGTTGCATAATTGGAATTGGGTTGTTGGGTTTATAACAACAGTGGGAAATAAGTGGTCTTCTTTTTTGAACTGGATTGATGAAATCTGGGACAGGGAAACCAAAGAAAGAAAAGCAAACTTCCTATCTAGCTGGTTTTCTTTGCAACCATTGATATTCTTAAAGTCATTCTCCAACTGTAGATTTTGTTATTGTCTAGGCAGCAGTCTCATTTGGTAAGCTCAAATGTCCCTCGTTGCCTTGGTCCAGTAGAGTTTCTTTTTTAAGTAATGGGAAAGGGAGCTTTCATAATGGTCTCCAGGCAACCATCGTATAGTTTGGGATAGATGTGGTTTTGTTTGCTCTTTCTAGAACTTGGGGCTGGCGAAGGGAATTTATACACTCAAATCTCCAAATGAACAAGTGGTGGAAACAGGAAGGGTGAACACCCTTTCTAACTCTTTCCTCTCCTCCTCCTCTAGTGGGAAAGTGAAGGAGAACATGCCAAGTCTGCTCTCACCCGTAATATGCCGGGGTGGCAGCTGAAGAAGCCGCAGGCAGCTAGCTTCTGAAAAATCAGGCACTGGAAGAGGAGAGAATCAGAGTGCAAGAGATGTAGGGGTATTAGTGTGCAAGAAGAGATGATGATGATGATGATGATGATGATGATGATGATGATGATGAGGAGGAGGAGGAGGAGGAGGAGGAGGAGGAGGAGGAGGAGGAGGAGGAGGAGGAGGAGGAGGAGGACGACTGTGGAAAGGAAAATCAAATGTTGACAGTTCAGATCCTCTTAGCGTAGGGGTGCTTGATAGGTAGGAATTCCTAATTACCCGTGCTCTTTAAGGTTAGAACTCGCATGGGGAAGGGGACAGGGTGGACACGCGTCTACAGGCTTGTGTTGTGTCCCCGCCTCAAAAGTGAGCTAGTCCTGATAACTGCCAGTGATGCCAGGGCTGAGAACGGGAAACATACCCCGCAAAATTGCAAGCGGGATCGTCTGTGGAAGCAGGAACAAGAACATCAAATATGCCGACCTGCCCTAATAATCCCCTTTTCTCTCGCCCCAGCTCACCGAAAGGGGAAAAGAGAAAGCAAACGCGGTTCTTTGGAAACGATTGTAGCCAGGAAAAGAGAGCATCTTCCACCCTCCTCCCCGCCCCGCCCCCCGCCCCGCGCGCCGTTCTTGGTGCAAATGGTTGAGTGATGGCAGAACATGTTTTGAATAGCTAAGTGACTTCATTGAGCGATGGTCTGTTTGACGCATACTGCATTTGGTGCCCTTTCTCTCTCCAAGCTGCTGCCTTTTAACATACTCTGCAGAGGACCTTCCGCCTGGGTATCTTCAAGCCAGGGGTAGGGGGTGGGGAAGCCAAAGCAGCCAATTAATCGAGGGTGTTTCAAATACACCCCCGAGGGCGCGCGTCCACCTCTAGGGAAGTGAGATTATACGTTCCTTCCGACATTTATCCATCCAGCCGACCCGGCAGCCTATCAGGCAGGCAGCCCGTTCCTTAACCGCGAAATGAAAGCGTGATGTGACCTCTTGATGAAAGAATGCCGCCCGCTAGAAAAGCTCAAGAAAGGGGGCTTAGAGGAGGAGGAGGAGGAGGAGGACCGGGGGCAAGAAAGGAGAAAAGCCCTTCTTCCTTCGGCGCCCTTCTCTGGCTTTTGGGATTTTTAGGCAGTGGCTGACGGGGTGGGAAGAGAACTGGAAACAGTCGGGAAGGAGCCAAGCGACTCTTGGCAGAAATATCGGGGAGGAGGGGAGGGGGCTGTTGCCGTATTTTGTGGTTGTGCGATTGCGCTTCTAGATCCTCGGGCACGTACCTCTGGCTCCAGGACATTTGGCGCGGAGCGGGGAGGTGAGGAGGCGGGGTGTCAAGGAGGAGAGCTGGGGGGCTTTCTCCTTTCGCTCATTTCTGTACGAGTCTCTCTCCCCTCCCCCCCCCTTTCTTCTCTTCCTCCTCCTTTCCGTCCACTCCACTCCACTCCCCACCCCTCTCCCGCTCGCCTGGACTGTGATCGCCCGGAGATTTAATAAAATAAAAATAAAGCAAGGACGTTTTATTTAAAAGCCCCTAATTGTCCCCATCTCAAGACGCGCCGCGTCGCCAGTCTCTTGAAATTGGGGGGCTCGGTGTGCGTACGCCTGTTCTCAACCGACTTCGGGCTCTTCGTTCTAGCCCAGCAAAACGGGTGTGTGATGTACGAGCAGCAGCCTTGGCTCTGGGCCTACCCGGTGCTTCCCAGCTTCCCTGGACCGGGGAACTATTTTACATGCGCGCGGCCGCACGCCATCCCGCAAAAGCCTTTGCAGCCCCGGTTGAGGAGCAGCAAACGAGCCAAGCGTGGAAGCTGTTTTATTCGCCACTCTTCTTCCCCAACTCCGTTTCCTCAAGACCCTGGAAAATAAGTAAGCGGGCGCCTCCTCCGCCTGTTGCTGTCCATTCCCTAAAGCAGCGCCTAGGTAGAGTGCGCCCTACGCCAGCTCGGGGTCAGGGAGCTTCTCTGCTTTTAACTTGCTCTTGGTTCTGCGCAACTCACCTGAGATCCAAGTGGATTTTAGTTGCCCCAAAAGCTGAGATCCTAGTGGACCACAGATCTTATTACTCCCAACGGGCTCATTTCTCAAGACTGTTGTTCTTTCCTCAGCCCCTGGCCCCCAGAAGAAAAGCCTTCTGGGTGTTTCTGATCTGTCCCCTTTCAACTCTGAGGTAGGTCTCCTCCACACATACACTCCCTGAGAAATTCTTATGTTCCTTTCCACCCCAGTTGAAGTTGATCACCAGGAAGGGAGAGGTCACTCAGTGCCTCTGCTTCCTGCCAAGGTTTGATTGATAAACTGCTTGGCTGGATATATTCAACATACCAGATTATATCAGTAGGCACTATGCTTTCAGAACACAGACCTTGTCTTAGCATGCCTTTGAACTAAACCATCATCTTAAACCACAATGTGATTTGTGGTAAACATCAAAATTGTGCTTCATTAACCCAGATCTAGGCTTTAGCATATTGTGTGAACTTAGCTAATGACTTTTTGTACCGTTGACCTGGTTTATAGGATGCAGACACATGTTAAATACATATCCTGGGTTTCTCTGGGTTTGGATGAGCATGAGGCAAGTCACTTTAGTCTGCAAACTTTGTTGTAGTTTAATGTGTTGTTTGAACCCAGATAATTGTGATTGATGGAATAAAACATGATTAAAGAAGCTTCACCTTCATTGTGAATATCTGAAGGAATACTGAAATAACATCTTCAAACTGGAACTTCATTTTTAAAAGTAGCTTTTGTTATAGAGTCTGTAGTTCCTGGCAAAAGGGGTTTAGAACATTTTTAATTTAATTTAATTTAGATTTCTGTTTTAAGGAAGAATCTGATTTTTCTCTGAAAATGTAAAAAAATGCAAAAAAAAAAAAAACACACACACACACACACACACAAAAACTCTGAAATTCAGTATATATATATTCCTATACCAAGATACAGATCTTCTTGGATTTTTCTTTTTAAACTGCCAGAGCCATTTGTGTTAAAATATGGGATAGGAGTTTGTGGTTAGCCATTGAAGTCCTTCTGCCTGTCCCCTCAACATTAGAGCTAAATTAAGATGACCTCTGACTGGCCCTAGTGGTCTTTCCAATTCAAATGAATGAGGATAGGGATTGATTAATATTACTAGTTAATAGTTACATCAAACTGTTCTCTTTTTAGAGCTGCAGTCTTCCAGAACTAAGCCCAATCAGACACAGTGGGCTTATTGGTTCTTTTTTCTCTCTCTCTGCAAAATATACTCAACAGGAGTACGACTGTCCCTATCCAATTATTTCATGGCAACTTAATATTATACTATGGGAGGCACTGAATTGAGATTGGCAGGACAGTCAAGTAGAATGTAACACCCCTCTGGGTCAAGGTTGAATAGATTGAAGTATGTTCTGAATGTAGCACCAGAAGCAATTTTATCTAGCCCCTAATGATACAATTAAAAAAAAACAATACCATATGGTAGAACCTATACCCATAAGGAGAACATGTATTTCTATTAAAGTTTTTCAGAATTATGTTGTATTTCCTTTTTGGGGTCTGAATGTAACATATACAATTACATTTTTGTATATAATGTTCTGGTTCAGCACATGTGCTCCATGAAGGCAGGCTGCCCATATAGTTATTATTATGGTTGGTCGCACAGTCAGCCAGATGTTTAGACTGGATTTGGCATTTTTAATCTACCTATTGAGTCCTTCCCAAGGACTTAGAATAGGCAGATATTCTTGTCTGGTTATCTGTCTGCCTATCTACCTCACCATTTATCTATCTCTCTTATTATCTATCTTTATGGCAAGCGTACCTAATACTCCTTCCTCCTCCTATTTTCCCCACAACAGCAGCAATCCTATGAGGTGGGTTGGGTTGAGAAAAAGTGACTGGCCCAGAGTTATCCAGTCAGATTTCAAGCTTAAGCAAGCCTAGTATTCATACTCTCTTTTTTTCTAGGCCAGCACCTATTCCATAAGCTGCTTGCTCAAAGATTCAAAATAATGTTCAGGAATGCATAATTCACAGGGAAGGAATTGTAATATTTAATGCCTTCGCTCATTTTTTTCTCCTAATCAAAACTCACAATTGTTTTCCACCTGTGCATTCAAAAACATCTTTGTATGAACATAGGATCATAGGAAGCTACCCAAGACCCACTCAAACCATCAAACAGCTTTCTGTGATGCTTTTTAGACAATGTTTTTTTTTTCTAGAGCTATCTAGAGATGCTGTGGATAAAGTCTGAGATCTTTGGCTTATAAACCAAACTGAAACCCGCAAACATTTTTCTGCCGGATGTTGATAACTTTAGAATGGATATTGAATATTTGGAGAATAGTCATATTTTTGTAGCTAATCAACTCTCTTCCCTCTGCCATGCCTGAAGGACAGAATGAGAACCATTCCCAGTTGAAGAAGTATCTGATATAGAAACTCTTAGAAAAAAAGGCTCATAATATGCCAAGGAAAAAATTATTTCAAAATCTTTCAGGACAAGTTTGATCCCAGCTTCTTATGAAAATATCTGAGGGGAAAATCTTTTAAAATGACTGATGTAATTTTGATTGCTGATTACAGATATGTAGAAAATACTCAGAGCTATTAACATCTACATCTGTGATCTTCTTACAAATGGAGATTGTTAGGATTGACTAAATAGGCAAGTTAAAAACTTATGTCTAAAGCAGCCTTCCGTTCAACTATAACCCACGAATCCAGGTTGGAATTATAAGAATTGCAATCCCAAAAATTCTGGAGGTCATCAGGTTGAAAAAGGTTGCTACAGGGACTTACTTAGGTGTAAGTTCAGCTGCATTCGAGAAGCCTTATTTCAAGTAAGCTGTTAGCTTCTTGCTGGGTAGCAGATTTTTTTTTTTTTTTTTTTTTTTTTGCTGTAGCAGATTAATTTTCTGTACTTGTTCTTGGAAAGGATAATTTCAGTTTTTAATTGCTCATTTGCATGTCAAGGAGATGAAATCTGCAGCCTTCCTTCCTTCCTTCCTTCTGCCACGCTGTTTGTTCTTGCAGAAATTGTTTTCTTTCTCTCTCATGGCTATTTCTCAGTAGTTTTTATCTATTGTTTTCATTTAATGCTAGATCTGAGCTTCTCATAAGTAGATACTAATGTGGTCCCCTTCTAAAGAGATCCGGAAATAAGAAAACAAAGATAACTTTGTGCCTTCAGAAGCACATAGGAATAAATGTGGTGGGTTGTTTTGTTTAAAAAAAAAAACCTTTCGGGTTATAGGCTTTGTCATGTCACTATTATCAAAGAAAGTGGTTACTGAGACCTGCAGAGGACAGAAAGAACATCTACTAAGAGGAAATATGGGAGATGTAAAACAAGTTAAACATCACAGGTGGGTTGCCTAGAGTGATGACAAGAAGCTAAATGCAAAATCTGATGTTGGAAAGAAATGCCATCTAGGAAATGTTCTTTTTTGAAGAATGCTAATAAACTCCTTGCTTCCCTTTTGTGGGAAATGTTGACCAGGACAAAAGTCAGTTCTGGTCAGAAACTGGGATAGAAAGCAGACAGCTGTTACCTAGTTTCTTTCTCACTTTTCTCACGTTACTGAGGCCAAACCCCTATTATTCAATTTCAGTCTCTCGTCCTTTTCTCTTCCTCTCTTGCATCTGTCATCTGTGTTTTACACACTGAGACACACACCCAGAGGCCCCTATAGAATTCTGCCACTGCCCTTCAGCCTCAGTCTGTTCTCAGTTTTCCAATGTCTTTCATATTAGTCGGTCATCAGCCTTTTTTTCTGGTAGACACCAGTTGTGACTGGCGACGGGCATGCTGTTCCAGTTTTGTAACCTGCTGTGCATGGCTTCCTCAGTTTTGCCATTCCCAAATACCTGCAAATAGTGCTAAGACTTGCACAGCTCTGCTCTTGCACATCCAGGTGGATTTATAATACAACCTGCTGTTTCAGCCTGAGATCTCCTCGGAGCACAACATTCTTAGCTGCTGTGGATGAAGGCAGGATGGTTGTAACTTTGCTGCATGCAGCACTGTGTTGCACACAGAGCAGCAAGCAACTGCTGAGCACACTGTGCACACCAATGGCTTGTTGTCCAGATGCAGCAGAGATTGGGGAGAAGATGTAGCTCAGTCATGCTGTGCAGATATGAAGTCCAGTCGTTGACATTTCCGACTGAAACAATGTCCTTCAACATCAGGACTGATTTGACAAACTGCTTTTAGAGCTGCGGCCTAGATGAAGAAGCCCCCTCTCCTGCAGAAGGATAAGCTTGCTTGCAGAATATCTCTTGCATTTTCCTTCATTTTCCAAAAATGCCTGACAGTAGAGAAAAGACAGAGCTTCTTTTGAAAAACTGATGTGGAGATACAGATTTTTGTGAACTTGGTGATCATCTGCACATATGTGCTTGATTTGCTTTTATAAACAACTCTTACTTTTGTAGACTGGTTTGAATGGTAGAGAAAAACAATTACAGTGTAACATGCAATCCTCAAACAACAACAACACTCTCGACAACACTGGATGAAAAATAATGGAAGCTTTCTAATATTTTCAGGAATGCTGAAGGACACGCTCTTTGATAACCTCTCTTGTTTTTCACTGCCTTGTGCACCTGATTCACTTCATGTGAAGTAGACTAACCATTCTCTCTCTCTCTCTCTCTCTCTCTCTTTCTCTTTTCTCTCTCTCTCTTTTCCCTCCCTGCCTCTCTCTCTCTCTCTCTCCATACACACACACATACACATGATTTTACTATGATCCAGGAAGACTAAGGCAAGATATTTCCAAATCTCAGAGTACTAAAGTATTTGCCTCAGCATGTTTGTTTTAACCAGTAAGTCACCAACCCAATGGATCTAATTTCATGGAAATCTTGTCCAGATCTAAACTATTCTTGTATTGTTGCTGAATACTCCACATTCACCATTTACAAAGGAAAATGGTGCTTTATATTTCTTCTGTCTTTTCTTTCTTCAAGGCTATGAAAATGAATTGATAGATTGTGGAACATTTTTAAAACATGCATCTAATAAAGTTAAGATGAATGCTCTTTAAGCTCTATCCCATCTTAGTCCAATAAATAAATATTGTACAGCAAGGTTTAAAATGAAGGAAATGAAGAGGGGGGCAGTTATATTAGAGTCCTTTGCACTTTTTTTCCTCTTTAATGCATGTCTTTAAAATGACCTGGAAATACCACAGCTGTAGGCTAAACTGGGAATTGAAAAGCAGCCAGAAAAAGACAATGGCAAAACATTTTTATACTGTCACAAAAAAGTGGTTTTTTAAGTGGTTGAGCATAACTTGGGGAAAATTTTGTCTTTATTTTTACTTAATAGAAAGACCAACCGCCCTTCCCTCTCTGCCTTCTACAACTTCATCCCCCCATTTACATTTTTATCTTTGCTGCTTTTCTTAAACCCCTTTTCTTTATTTCTTTGTATGTGTGTTGGCTATTTATACATTTGTATTCAGCTCCATGACAACTTTCTTTTATCCTCATCTTTCCATCTCACAGTTTCTCACTATTGGTGCCTCTATCTCTTTCAATGAACTCTTTTCTTTGTTATTATGACACTTCTTGCTATTGTTCACACCTTGTTTAAAATTGCTTTTTTGATGCCTATCTTCTCAGCCTGAGTCCTTTTTCTTTCTTTCTTGCAACTGAAATAGGGGGGCTGCTTTTGCTCATAAGGATAAGGAAAGCTACACCACGTATGTCTGTGCACCACTACACACACTTCCTTTTCCCAGCTCATGGTTTCCACTTCTACCACATCTGAGAAAAAAATTGGACCTGGATCTTTTTTCTCATTGTGTCCTTGTAGGACACCCCTTGTGTCTTATATCTTGTGGCCACTAATTAATATGTAGGCTGCAAGAAAATATAATGACATGTACAGCTGGATAGATGTTTAGCTTTGCTGCTTCAGCTACACAATCCTACCTTCCCCAAATCTGATCCATTCTAGATAAATAGAACATACAGATAGAACATACAGATAGTTGACTGGGAATTATGGGAATTGTCATGCCCATCTGAATGTACCAAGGAGGATGTCAACATCAAACTGAACCTGGCAGAAGCCATTTGTCCTGTTCACCGTAGCCATATACTGTGGGAAGGGGGTCAGAAGGAATACACTACTAGACACAACACAAGGCTTTCCCGTGAGAACCAAGGTCATTTCCCAAGTGATGGAAGGAGTAGGAGAGAAGTGCCTGAGAATCCTGCCAACCAAGCTAATTGGCCAATGTGACAAGTGACACTTGGAAGAGAAGGGTTGTTACTGGTTTGAACTATGCTGAAACCACAGGAAAGAGTCAGAGTTGGTTTTACACTAAGTGTGCCAATATGATGTGCCTAATAAAGGAATTCTTTGAGGAAAGTGAAAGCCTTGGAGTCCTGATTTGCTTGGCTTTGTTAGTCTAACCTTGACAAGGGGACATTGTTTTAGAAGAAAGTATATGCACTCCTTTGAAACAATTCTTTGCTAGCATTTGCATTTGACAATAACAGTCTAGAGAGAGACAATATATACCCAAACCATTTAGAAGTTGTAGTTGCCTAAACAGCCTTTTTTCCTTATATGTATAAACCCCTTTATGTTTCCATGAATATAGAATAGTGTTCTCAAATTTCTATTTGCAGAGTCATTTATGTTCCATGTTATCAGTGTCACACAGGTTTATCTTGAATTAACTTCCTTTGCAATAACACTTAATTGGTTTGTATTGCAGTAAGTCTAAAAGATTCCTGAATACAGTAATCCAGTTGTTCTCACCCTTTTCCTTACCACAGACTCATTTTAAATATATATTTCTTTAAGCCTCCACAGACCCCCTGTGATGACATCGCAGCTCCCCCCCAAAAAAACATCTGCGGGCCATAGGTTGAGAACCACTGCAGTAATTGACTGACTTAGTACTTTGGTCATGTCCAGTCAATGTTTCCCAAAGATAAAACAGATGTGAGATACTGTCAAGAAACAAAACTAGTATTTTGTGCATGATGAAATGAATAGCAAGTTGTTCAAAGTTTCATTCTTCTCATGGAAAAGTTCTATTTTAACGTTTTTTCACAATGGTGATTTGTTTAATCATACATGGCAACCTTTTTGGTGCTAGGATTTTTATAATGCAAATGTCTCTATTACATCTTCCTACGATGGCATGCACAAAATACTGGGAAGGGTCTTGATCATTCTTCTTTATTGGTGCAAGTGGTTCTAGGTAGTAAGATCAGAAATTCCTACCCGTTCAAAGAAAGCAATCAAGACACAGTACCTATCAACTAATGAAATTTGACAGGAATGCAGCTATATCTATCTATAATTCATATCTGGATTAACCATAGATTTAAAACTAAATGATGAATCAGAGACAATAATGTATTGCTTTATTGAATTTTTAATATAGTGGCGGCTTTAGTATAGTTGCATGCTGTTGTGTTTATTTATATATTTTATTGTTTCTGTTGTATTTTTTAATTGTTATAACTATCTAGAGTCACATTGGTGTGATGGGCAGCTATAGAAACCTGAGAAATAAATGAAATGTCTATTTCCTCATGTTGGCAGAAGACAAAGACATTTAAACCAAGTGATATTGGGAACAGCCTTCTACAATATATGTGCATTTGACTTGCTCCAAGGTGGTAATTAGAGTCTTAGGAATCAACCAGAGGAAAAGTTTGACAATTTTTTGGCAGTTCATAAAACAGGGAGCCGTCGTGGCCTTTTTCTTCCCCTTGTCACTTTTCTATGTAAATTTTTCCCTTTTTTCCCCAATTGCCATGTTGGAATTGAGGCAGTTTTCTTCATGCTGATCCTCTGCCTTCTCTGAACAACAAGAAACTTGGGTAACAAATATTGACTCACTGGAACCAGCACTGAAAAAAATAAAAAGGGCACAAGGGCATTCTTCATACATCTCAGGTTTGCAGGAGTGCAAAGATAATAATTTATATAAAATAATAGGTTTTGAAAAGAAGAGATTAAGAGAAACAAAAAAATCTCAAACTAACCTAAGGGAACTAAGCAAGTTCAATCCTGTAAGTGAGGAGGGACAGTGGAATAGCCTGCTTCTGCATACAGCTGATTTGGATCACTGAATAATTATAATTACATAACTATTATGAAGTGATTGTAAGCTTTTACTGAGAATATCCTATGTGTGTATGTGTTACCCTCCTAGATCGTGCTGCTGTTCTTAACTACCACCTAGTTCATCTCAACTAAGCAATGCTGTATGTGCCTCTTCAGGTATGGCTGAATTACAGTTCTTTGTTCAGACCATCATAGGGAGGTTTGGAGTTGTAGTTCATGAACATCTACAGGGTCATATATGGGTCTTCTCTGTCAGACAGTAACATTCTTTAACATGGTCACCTCCTGATATTTTCAGTTCTTAGCTGATCCTAGCCTGTACAGCAGAGGTGGGATTCTACAGGTTCGCACCTATTCGCTAGAACCGGTTGTTAACATTCTAAGCAGTTGGAGAACCGATTGTTAGAAGAAATTACTGGCCTAATCCTGTAAGGAAGGCAGGAAGGAAACATTCTGGTGTTGCTTACAGAAACTGCCTCTCCGTTAACCCTTATTACATTCTTGGCAGGACTAGACTTCCTGTCTCAGGAACGTCTCTGGAGTTTTTTTCCCCTCCTTTGCTGGTACTTTGCTTGTGTGGAGTGACCAAAGTTACAATGGCACTGAAAGAAGTGACTTATGACCATTTTTCACACTTACGACTGTTGCAGCATCCCCACAGTCATGAGAGGCCAGGTGAGAAGATGCATGCCTCGATGTGAGTTGGCCATGCCCAGCCAATCACATGACCACCAACCCATGCCCACCAACTAAGCCACAGAACCGGTTGTTAAAATTTTTGAATCGCACCTCTGCTGTACAGCCATGATTGGGTAAGGTTGTAACAAACCAACATTTCAGAGGATGAAGTTAGAATGGCTCTTTTGAATGTTACTTCTCCAGGATTTATCTTGGGAAGTTGCTGAAGTGAGCAAATAAGTGATTGATTATGTGACATCAAATCATTGTTGACTCTTAGTGACCACATAGATAGATTTTAGGTCTTCCAATGGAACATTCATTGCCACTTTAAGTGAATCACCCCAGTTGGCTACTTGTCCTCGTCTTCTTTTTCTTCTGCCTTGTCCAGCATTTGATTCTTCTTCTCTAGAAAGCTAGATTTTCACATAATGCAGCTATAGTGAGATAACTGGAGCCTGATCATTTGTGCCTTAACTAAAAATAGCTTTATGATCCATTTGTTTTTGTTTGTTTTTTTGTTGTCCACAATATTCTCAGGAGTCTTCTCCAACACCAACTTCCAAAGCATCAATACTCTTCCTATACTGCTTTTCAAGATCCATCTTTGGTCTCCATGGCAGATCACTGGGAATACTAGTGCTTTCTTGACCCTGATCTTTTAGAAAGAGACACATCTGGAATTTGAATATCTCTTTATGGAGGCCTTCATTGTTATCCTACCAAGTGCCATCTTGTTCCTTTGCATCTTGAGGCAATTTCCATTTTGTTTCTTCAGCCAATCATTCCTCATGTTTTGCCCCATCTTCCTTTTGGAAAAATGTCTAGACTGAAACATTTGGCTGTCTGAGAAAGAGCAGTAAATACACTTCTTGTCCCAAGTATCCACAGGAAGTGCAGTTATTTTGACTTTCAAGCTTGGAAATATACATCTTTCCTAGTAACAATTGTTATAATTGCTATTATTAATAATAGGGGCATAATAATTAACAAATGATACCACTACCCATAATAAAAAGATGGATGTTTCTGCCTAATAAACATAGGATCAGGCTAGGGCATCTTTTAAATTTGAGAACTCAAATTAATCCATGGATTGCTGAAACATGGTTTAATAACAATAATGCAATTGGCTAGATTAACACATTATGTTATAGTATAAATCATCTGGACTCACCCTTGAATGAGATGCCAGGACCAACCTCTAAATTGTAGGGAAGGCCAGGACAAAGTGAATGGGAACAAAATAAAAAATACTTGTATTTAATTTAATTTGAATATAACCCAATAGATTATAATACCTCTTGGCAGTTAATTTATTTATTTTTATTATTATATTTAAGTGCTTTAATTGTTTTATAATTGTTTACCACTATACAAATTTGAGATGAGATTATTTATTCAATACAAAATGAATAATAAATAAATAAATAATGGGAATTAATTACATATGTTAATTAAACATTTACAATTTGGTGGCAATGATTGGAACTATTCTATAGTCTATACTTCAGGAGGAAGACAATATGTAACTCTTTACTAACCAGCTTACTTTAATGGATCAGTGAAAGGTAAAGGTTTCCACTGTCCTCCAGACTCTAGGGAGGTCAGCAACCTGCGGCTCTGGAGCCACATGCAGCTCTTTGGGCCCTCTGCTGTGGATGATCCCACCACTGGTTGGCCCCGCCCCTTGCCCTCCCAGTCACTCCTCGCCTGGCCTGAGAAGGTAAAACACAAAAAACAGAAATGAGAGGGAAGGAGAGAGAGAGAGAGAAAGAGACCCATTTCTCACAGAAAACACGGGGAGCCACAAAACCTGGGTAGGCGTGGAGACTGGGTGGGAGTGACATTGAGTTGGAAAGCTCCCGGTGCTTTCTTTTCTGTGGGGAACAGGTCCAAATGGCTCTTTGAGTGTTTAAGGTTGCAGAGCCCTTCTCTAGGGGGTGGTGCTCGTCTCCATTTCTTAGCCAAAGGAGCCAGCATTGCCCAAAGGCCTTCCCATCAAAGTGGTACCTACTAATCTACTTGCATTTGCATGCTTTCAGACTTCTAGTTGGGCAGGATCTGGGACAAGTAATGGAAGCTTACCCTGTTGCGTGGCACTTGGGTCCTGAACCTGGGCTGTCAGCTTTCCAGTTGGCAAACTCAGCTTCTTTAACCACTGAGCCTCTTAGTGGGTCAGTTACTTGTAATGTAAACAGCTATAGATAAGAGTTTCTTTTTTTTTAATCTTCTCACCCTCACCACCAAAACCTTAATTTTTGAGTTGGGAGTGAGTATAATTAATATGGAATAAATCTGTTATGCACATCCAGCTTTGCATCTATTTTGGTGCACTTCACTCTAACTTCTTAGCTTGACAATAATGTCTTTTCTCCTAGTGTGTTTTTAATCAAACAAAAATTCCTATGAAATCAGTGAAAAACAGACTATTGAAGAAAATTTCAGCAATTCCACTAATATGTGGTGAGAGGCCCAGGCAGTTCTCATTGGAGTGACAATTTGAATTTTATGAATCACTAGAGGCTTATAGTTTTCTAAGGGTAGGCTAAAAGCTTTTAAATAAAGCTTGTAATTATGCCATAGCCATCATCCATCCTAGTTTAAACGACTCCACTGGCAAGCCAAGAACATAGGAAGACTCCTACTTGATCAAGCCAATGGCCCATCTAATCCAGCATTCTATATCAACCAATGTTCTTAGGATCTCCCTGGCATTGGATGTTTCCACTGAACTGTAGCCTAGGGAAGAAATGAAAGTAAGGACAGACCCAAGTAAGAAAAGGAATGTTTTCTATGGGATTTGATAAGACGAGAGGGAAGGGAAGGGTTTTTTATATGGACAAAATATTGCTATCTGAAAGGCAAGTACTACTGGTCCTCTGAGGTATTTTGCAATCTGGAGTCTTTAAATTTATTGTGGTTACAATTCCTAGAAAGCCCAACCAGATTGGTCAAGGCTGCTAATCCAACATATCTGGTCAACACTAAATTGCCCAATTTAGATCAAAATACATATGAACATATATTTATTAGGGTAAAGAAAAGTATGCCACATCTTACCCTGTGGTGGCACAGTGGTTAGAATGCAGTATTGTAAGCTTATTCTGCCCACAGCCAGGAGTTTGATCCCGACTTAGCCTTCCGTTCTTCCAAGATCTGTAAAATTAGGTCTCTGATTGTTGGGGGCAATATGCAGACTCTGTAAGCTGCTTAGAAAGGGCTGTAAAGCACTGTGCAGCTGTATATAAGTCTAAGTGCTATTGCTATTGCTTTTCTTTGCCAGAGTACCTTATGGCTTCATTTTATCCCTCTAGTATAGGCAATCATGCTATTTCCCAGATAAAAGGACTGATGCTGCAGAAATTATATGCTGTTGGGTGAACTGGCTAAGTTTCAGTATGCCAGATAAACTTCCTACTTTTATTCCTTTGGTAGACATGCAGGAGTCTGCATGTCTGCTAAATGGTGAATTTGAAATTAGTGCCATTGGATGGCATATGTTGCTTTTGTTGCTCTAAATACCCGCAAGGCAGAGTATGTGTTGTTTAGTATGTTTTTGTTCTTCTCACAGATTAGTATAAATCATGAGTCACTCTGCTGAGAAAAAAAAAGATTGAGACAGAGAGAGAGATGATTTTATGTTTGCTGTTGAAGAAAACTGGGTACTTACATAAGAATTACTGGCATACATTGAATCAGACCAATGTTCTACAGACTATCCACGTTAAAATGCATAGCATTGATTTGCTACCCGTCAGGTCATCATTGAAAATGCTGGGGTTTATCACTAAATTTCTATTGTCGGATGTTGGGGGAGGGAATAGTCTTTGAACTATCTTCCCTTCCTCCATTATTGAGAAGCATTTCAATATTTCACAAGATTTAGAAAAACACAGCGACTCGGATCTCAGTTGTTATTTTTCTGCATGCTTCATTATAAAAATCCAGGTCATCCTAAGTGGCAAGCTGTTTCCTTCAAAACCGATGCCCCTCTGGATATAAGAGAAAAAGAAATATCCTATTGGTCAGGTATGCAAGTAGGCAGCGTTTAAGAGACAAGTACAATTTGAAATATGAGCTAATAAGGCCAGACTACATCAGGGAGAAGTGACAGGTGATATATTTCCACTAGGAGCTACCTTGGACTCTGTTGATGATCAAAGGTTATTTGAGGTCTCTGAGAAACCTTCCATGGTATCTCAATGGCCAACGTGACTGCAATATCAGCTCCATCCCCACCCAACCCCCGCTTTCAGGACACAAGAGGATAAAAGGGCAAATGTGATAGAAAAAGGGTTGTCTGATGATTAGCCTCAGCAGACATAATCTTGCCAACTGCTAGTTAGAATACATACTCCCGACAACCATTTAAAAAGCCTAAATAGTATGTGGATGAACAACAGTAACATGGTACCCTATGTGGCCCAAGAGAAGATTAAGCTCCACCCTATATTTCATATATAAGTACTAATTATTTCTCATTGTTGATGGAATTTCTTGATTCTGCATCTCTGCCTCCAAATTCCTCATTGCCCCCTTATTTATTTTATGCTTACATTCACTCACTCATTTGCCCTTTACCAAGAGAAAGAGAGGGAGGGAGGAAGCTACTTAGCTTCAGATCCCTTTTAGAAATAAATGTATATGCTATCTGTACTCACAATTAGCATCATCTCTAATTTCCAGAATCTTTTGCAACGTATAGAATTCATTAGGCGACACACAGGAATTTTTCATTTATTTTAATACATTTCTAACTCATCATTCCTTTATCAGGACACAAATGAACATGTGTAGGGTTACCACATCAGGCTGATTCATGTGGTCTCCTTGCCTCAGCATGAGTATGGACTACTGGCCATTTTTCTGAGGCAGAAACACATGGCATTGTCCTCTACCTGTACCCAGCTCCCCGGGAAAGCAACTCCTGCCTGCCATTTTTTGCTATGAGTTAAAAGTAGGGCTTCGTGCCTTGTGCCAACTCAAGCAGTGCTGTCTGGTTCACCTGCTGTGCTTCATTTCTTTGTAGGCACAAACTACTCTATTCCACTTGGTTGGCATGACAGGAATACCTCCTCCCCTCAAATCACCAGTCACTGTCCTCCTTAGCTTTTTTTTTCCCTTACAAATTCACTAGTATAATAGTGAGACGCTGTTTTTTTTTCAACAAACGAATTGGTAGAACAACAAAATGAATTCTTCTTGTGTCTATCTTGATTGTGAGGAAAAATTGCCAATAGTCTGCCACTTTCTCCTTCTATCCCAACTGACAGAAAAAATGGTGAATGAGGCAAGAAAATCCACCTGTCAGGGGCTATGGTAAATGTGGTCCAAACCCACCCACCCCCCACAAAGCCATCATTATGGCCAAAGCAGAGAAAAGGACTATAATCTGGAAAGAGATTTCTTAAATTGTTTCATTGCCTGCTGATTTATTCACAGAAGTTTAATTTAAGGTTGCAGTGTGGACAAGCCTAGGTTCTGTCTCCTAGGAATCAACCAAATCTCCAGCTGCTTTAGGGGATCAAACTATATCAAAGAACATTCTGTGGGGTGGGTGGGAATTCTGCTATTAATAAAATACAGGGCTAATGAGTTTCACATTTTTATATTTTCTATATTAATGAGGCTAAATAGGCTGGGTGTTGTGGCAAGATACACATCTGTCTGTGTACATGTTTGTGTGCATGCCCTTTATGTTAAATTTATCAGATTTTTTAAAGCATAGATTGACTTTGAAGATAGGGAGAAAAAGAATGTTAATTGCATGTTTCACAGATGAAGTTAATATTCTAAAAGAATGTCCCATAAGGCCACTAGGTCTGATTTTTGCAATTACTTAATCACACCACTTGCTAATTTTTCCTGTTTATTATTTTAATCAAAATCTTGAAGACCACATGAAGTGCACCAAGAATCATTAGCAATCTCTCTCTCTCTTTCTCTCTCTATTCAATCTATATGCAAACTACTGAATTAAAGCAGGGATGGAAAATTAGTGACACTGCAGTTATTGTTGCACTGCATCTTCCATTTTCCTTCCTCATTAGCAATGGCAGATTAAGGCTCACTGGTGCCCTAAGCACTGACAAATATTGATGCCCCCCTCCTTTGTACATACAAGATTTTTTACAAATCTTCATTGGGGGTTTTTCTTCTCAACTTTGTGGTGTCCTCTTTGGGCCTGGTGCTCTAAGCACGTGCTTAGTCTGCTTAATAGTTAATACACTACTGCTAATTAGATACGTTGTCTTGAAGATGTGTGGACTTCAACTCCCAGAATTCCAAAAAGGCCACACATCTTCAAGTTGCCAAAGTTAAGAAACATCATTATAGACTTTGGGCGTGCACAACTTGTTTCCTATCTTTGGATTGGAGAACTTTTGGCAGTAGCCCAGAATTTCAGAGTAAAGTTCAAACAGATTTCCTTAATCACAATTAGAATTAGAATGGGGAATAAAGGAGACCCTGCTATGCAGTCACTGGAGTGATCCAAAATTTGCTATCACTCTGGAAATTTCATCAAGGAAAGGAGATTGCTTATTTCTATTTCTCTGTTCATTTCTCCCCCCGACCCCCCACCCCCCCAAAAAAAATCAGATGTGGAAAGTAGACCTGAAGGGAAAAACTGGTCCATTCTCATCAGGAGGGTTGTATCCTTGGAGCAAATAGTTTCAACGGACAGAATAAGCCCTTTCGCTTGTATGGAAAACAAATCTCCAACTAACTCAATGATTTTAGAAATTTAAAAATAGGAGCATATTTAGTTAAAATAGAACAGAGGTGTCAAACTGGCAGCCTGTGGGCCACGCCCACCCCAGCTCTGCAAAGGCAAAAAAACCATCATGATACATCACATGATGCAATCCAGTTTGAAACCCATGAAATAGTAGATTTTTTTTAAATGAAAGATTTTTTTTAAAGGTGACTGTTATGAGGGTACTTCAGTTTTAGCACAGTTTAAAGTCCAATTTAAAAATCACTTAATTTTTTTACAGGGATTTCCCTTAGTCATCAAGGATGCTTAAAATTTCAGGTTTGCACATTCTATTCTTTGCGAAATCTTAGTTGTTTATTTCTTAGTTGTACACATAGTAAGATTGTAAGCCACATAGAGCTGGGAAACAATTGGAGCATCGTATAAACCTACTAAAATAAACAAATGGTTTGTGGAAGCTAAAGTAATTGCACTCAAAAAATACAAATAATCCAATAACAGAAGGAGAGAAATGGCATATGCAGAAAACTAGGCCATAGATGCAGAATAACATTTTCTGGGCTGTTTGTTTGGCTAAGGGGGAAGAACAATGAGGTTTCTCAGATTCTCACTCAAATTAAAAAACAGTCTGTGCTTTGATCCATAGAAAGCCTTAGGATGGACTTCCAGTTTGAGCTTCTTCAGCGACAGACCGAAACCTCGTCTCTGCGAGGCTTCGATCCGTGCTCGCTGCTGGATGGCAGCCACCCATAGAGGTGGTGAAGAGGGGGGAGACTGCCTGCAGGGTTGAGGAGAGCCGCATCTCTCCTCCCCAGCTGGCCATTACTCCCTTTCCTGAAGGCGGTTGCAGCGGTGGTCAGAAATGGCCACCACAAAGAAGAACTCGACCGGAAAAGAATGTGCAGGAGGAAGATAAGAGGAGAAAGTTTTGGTTGACCAGGTCAAACAGCAAAAGCAACAAATAAGGTACCCTGGAATTGAAACTATTAAAAAACAATAACATTGTTCCCTAAGAAGATTTTTAAGCTGCGAAGGAGAGAAAAAAGGGAAAAGATTGGGGGGTTTTCTCTCCTTTTCCTATACTGACAGCTAAGAGACTTAAGTAAGAAATTGGAAAAAAATCCACTTTGACATCAATAGACATTTAATGCTGAAAATAAAAAGTCAAAGGGATAATAAAGATTTCTGGATAATTAAAAGCTTTTGAAAACAGGAAAGGAGAGAGGAAGAATAAAAGGGCAGGATCTGGAAGGGAGGAGACTGCCTGGAATTAAAAAAGAACTTATAGCAAAATCTCAACAAGACTTCCAAAAGATACATTCTAACTGAAATATCGCAACAAAAACCCCAGGAAGAGAAAGTTGAAAAAGAAATAAGAAGAAATAACTCAGGACTATTTGGATTACTTGATGATTTCTGGATTTTTGGTTATTGTTTTGAATGACTAAAATCAATCGGATGGTTGTTTAAAACTGTTTAAAATGGCTCCACTTTTAGAAGAACTGAAAATGGAACTTTAAAAGTACAAAGAAGATGCCCAAGAAGGGAGAGGTTCTTTTGGCTTCATATTTCAGTACGAAATACTAAAAATATTTCAGTATTTTTAGAAATGGAGATTTGGAATTATGAGAAACAACAAGAAATGCCTGCAGAACAAGAAGATTGCGACAAAGAAGAAGCCATCTTTAATGAACAAGTAATCTTAGATGGGGGGGAAAGGAAAGGGGGGGAAGAGAATGGAAAGTTTAAGATTGGGAAAAACAACTCCCAAAAAAATTAGAGTGAAAAATAAGTATAAAATCAGAAAGCAACAGAAGAGGGAAATGCAGAAGAGAGAATTAGAAATAGAGAGACAAGGGGGTAAAAAGGGGTGGGAGAAGATGAGAGGGAAGAAAGAAAGGAAAAGAAGTCATAAAGGACAGAAACAAAATACAGAGAAACAGGGCCTATTTAGAGATAATGGGTGAAAATTTAATGGAAAAAGGAATTCTGCAAAGGTACATAAGATAGTATGGTTATATTAGAAACAAAAATAATTTTAGAAAATATGAAACAATGTATGATTAAAATGTCTGATAAAATAGCTATCGTAATTCAGTGGAATGCTTGTCAATAAATAAATGTAATAAATGTAATAAAAGCTATATTTAATGATTTATAAAACATATGTGAAGAGAAATAAGGGAAAAATTAATTATGGAGATTATATGTGTTTTTAAGGAAGTATGGTATTTAATTGAAAAGAAGTGTTAAAGATGTTAAGATTTTAATGATTATTAATGATAGAACTGAACTGGAATGGAATGAGGGTTTATAATTACATATATTTACAATTTTTTTTTTAAAGAATATAGTGTGTATTATAAGAATGTACCAAGCAGAATTCAACTGGAAGTTATGTATTATGTATTATATTGAAGGTCATAACCTTAAGGTATATATTGAAGTTTAAATAAGAGTTGAATGGATGTAATTAAAAGATATAAAGGTGTCATACTCCAATTAGTAACTACAGGAGAAAATTTGTTTAATGAGAAAAGATAATATGAAATTGAAACAGAACAGACAAGATAAGATAAGATAAGATAAGATAAATTTATTGTCATTGTACTCAGAACCTGAGAACAACGAAATAAGGTGCTCTTTCACAACATACAACTGAACAACACCAAAAGACATATACAAATAACAATGTAAAACAAATTGAAACAATTAACAGTTAAAAACTATACAACCAAGATATATATATGTTAAGACCACCAAATTCATAACTCTGCATTTAACCTGATCACAGCACTTGGGTAAAAGCTATGTTTAAATCTACTTGTCCTGGCTTTCAGCACTCTATATCGTCATCCTGATGGTAGGATCTCAAACAACGAGTGGCCTGGATGTGAAGGGTCTCTCAAGATCTTTTGTGTCCTCCTTCTACATCCCATGTTGTACAAATCCTCCAATGAGGGAAGAGAACATCCGCTGATCTTTTGTGCCCTTTTTATCACTCTTTGGAGTGCCCTTTTCTCCGCCTCTGTACAACTCCTAAACCACACACAGAGGCAATAGGATAAAATGCTCTCTATAGAGCTTCGATAAAAGGCAACCAACAGACTCTCTGGCAGTTGTTCTGATCTTAAAAGTCTTAAAAAATACAATCGTTGATGAGCCTTTTTTTCTAGGGCTAAAGTATTGTTTCAGGGTGATACCTAGAAACTTACATTCTTCCACCTGTTCTACCAAAACACCATCGATGTACAACGGCTGGATATCCGAACTGCTCTTCCTGTAATCCACTATGAATTCCTATGAATTACACTATGAATTACACTATGAAAAGTATAAATATAATGATTTGAATTGAGATGAGATAATCAAATTAAAATCGAGAAAATCAAAAGAGGGGAAAAACTATACAGAAAATGTAAAATAGTGTAAGATATGGAATAGAATACAAAAAGGAGCATGAAATTGAGTTTTGTGTCTGTATAAAGAAGTTCAACCCGGGACCATGCTATTTTCAAAAAAGATGTTTTACTTGTATTTTGTATGTGTGAAAACCCAAATAAAACTTTATTAAAAAAGAAAAAAGAAAGCCTCAGGATATGATTCCACTATTAAGGATGAGAAACCCATGGAATACATGAAGCCACCAACCCCATTTTTGTGGCCTTCAAAACTCTCAAGATTATATTGTTGAAAGTCATTGGCAGGAGGGTAATTATCTCTAGCACTTTTTCCTGGATTTTCTTTCAAAATAAAACTCAGAGATGCTGGATTTCTGGGAAGCTCAACCTCTTCTCATAAGTAAAATAAGGGGAAATCTTGTAATTCATCACTGAAAGATCTCATAATGGTTGACCGCAAGCCTTCCAATGACATCATTGTCATATTCCTACTGCCTTCAGAAGCAAAAATGGAAAAGCAAAATTAAAATAAAGAACAATTATTAAGCTCAAAGTTCCTCACTCCTAATATAAGGGATATAGTATCTCATTCTCTTCCTAACATGTTATTTTAAATAAATAAATTTAAAATAAAGTAATAGCTCTGGAGAAAGAGAAAATAATTTTCTTAAAACATATGACCATCAGGAAGTCTTGAATCCTTGTTCTATTTTTTTACTTTTTAACTTTATGAATATTTAAAATGCAAGTTTATCTACCATCCCTTTAGAGATGCTCTAACTTCCAATTTTACTGAGTGCTCATGAACATCCTATACTTCTTTATGAAAAGTAAGTTCCTTCTATTGATTGTAACTGTTGTGAGCTTCTTGGCCTTGCGCTGCAGCTTCTCTATTCTTCCTGTATTGTTTATAAATGCTCAGAGCCCTTAAGGCTTATTCTCTCAGCAGTTCTGTAATATTTTATAAAGGGTAGGTAAGAGGGAAAGCAAAGCTGCACTGAGTCTGAGAAATGGAGGCTTGCCTAAAGGCCATTCAGTGACTTCACATCTTTGTTCCATTTCTTTCTATTATGCAGCTCAATGTAATTTTTCAGAGAAAGGCACAGTGGCCTTTTACAACTGGAATTCCTGTTTCAGATGCAGACTGAAATCCAGTGGCAGAAATGGTTTAGGCAAGAGCAAATCTAGTCCCAGCCACTCAGCTATGTCTTTCGCCGCAAGGAAGTTCTCCAACCAAATACAACAATGCCTCTGATTCTCTTTTTTTCTGCATCCCTCCCACTTTTAACCTAGAAGTGGGTTTTCTCCACTTTTCCAAGTACAGGTACCCTTCATTTAACAACAGTAATTGGAACTGAGATTTTCATATAGCTAAGCAAAGCATTCATAGAGTGTGAAATCACGTGGCCATGCCACTTAGTGATGGCAATTCTGATGGCCTCCTGCTAGTTTCCTCCATTGAAGTTGCTTGAAGAATACCAACAAAGAATGTTGCAAATGGCAATCTTCCAGTAAGTATTACATCATAACTACCACTCATTCAGCACTGTTATAACTTCAGTCACTAAATAAGTGGTCATCAGGTGAGGATCACTTGTAGTACTTAATAAATATCATGGGTATCCAAATATGTAAAACTTGCTTCAGCCTCCTTGGAGCATTTCTTGCTGATGCTTTGTGTTTTTTCTGATTCTCTGTGTTTTTTTCTGACTAGCCATCATAATAGACTACACCAAATATAGTCTATACTGATACATTTGGTGGAAGCCAAGTTGTGTGGGTCTGATTTAGATTTTAAGTCACTGGATATTCAAATATAACAAATGGAAGTTCTGCCTGGTACATTCCAGTTCTTATTCTACCGAATATGAGAGGAGCAACCAAAGCCCACCAAAGAAAGAGGAACTTGTACAGTAGAACATCCTAATACGGGGTCCCGTCCACGGCGTCGGTCCTTGACAGTCCCCGGGCCTCGGGGGGGGGGGGGTTTTTTGGAAGGAGGTGTGGTGGGGGTTGAAAAGCTACCGGAGGGTTTCGCAAAATGGTGGCGCCAGTGCGGCCGGGGGGCGCGTGCGGCCGGGGAAAAAGGTTGGGGTCCTGTCCTAATAGAAACATTGCATGGAAAAATGGGCTGTGGTTAATGTGAGCCACAGGTAACAATGTAAAATACACTGTTCATGGGAAAGCATTATATGCAAGAGAGACTGATGCTGGGGGTGAAAAGTATGTTCTGATGTTTATGTTCTGAAAATCTGCATTTGTTTGACAGTCTTCAGAGCCACCATATATAAGAATAAACTTGTCAATACTTTTTCTGTCATTCTTTAAATTGAGGAGGGAGAGAGGTAAGGGACTACATAGATATTTTAAGTCATACATCGTTGCCAGTTTCATTGTTCCTGATCTCCCCAATGAATTTGGTCTCCATTCAATCTATTGCATAAAGTCTAATCTGGCTTTGAACTGATGGAAGTTCTAGACTCCTGTATTACAGCACTAAACCCATCATAGGAAAAGGCAGGGCTAAGAGCTACTGAATGTATATTATAGGAGAACCTGGAACAAGAGACATACACTAAAGCCCTCTGCAGTCCTTTGAACCTATGCAAACTCTACAACAAAGAAGGAAGAGTAGAATAAGCATGCCAGTTTCACCTGCCCTCTTCTCATCATCCAGCACTGATTTTCTTCTGTCTGCATGTTAAAGAGATGCCCTCTCCTTGTGATGACAGAGTGCAGGCAAATTCCCATTGGCATTGTATGAGTGATTAGGCATGGTATGGTGAATAGGTCTTCCAATTCTTCTGGCACGATATGGTGATTAGGTCTTACAATTAAAAAATATGGAGCTCATTAACTTATGTTACATATAAGAATATCCTGCACAACACCCATTCCTTGCCCTAAATTAATTAGTTTCAATAAAACAAGGTAGCAGAATGGAATTTGTTATCTACTAAGCAAATCATCTGGTGATGACTGATGATGAACCAACTTTGTGATTTCACCTGCTGCTGGTTTACAGGAACAAATTAAAAAGCCAAGTAAAAGTTTAGATTAGAGAGATGGATGAATCGAGTAGACAACCCCGCCCCCCAGTTTCTCATTTTCACAACTCTTGAAGTTTCTGTTTGGCAATTTTTTTTATTTTTCCATTCATAATATTGATTTATCCCATTCATGAAGTCATTCTCATAGTATCCTATTATCTTACAGTTTGGAATCTTTTTATGTTTTTAAAGTTTGTAGTAATCTTTCTACATATTTTGTACACATTTTCCAAATGCGTGCATTTTGTATTTGAAATTTTGCCTATGGTATGAATTTTTAATAAGTGCTTCTTAACTATGCAGGTAGTCCTTGACTTACAACAATTCACTTCGTGACCATTCAAAGTTACAATGGCACTGAAAAAAGTGATTTATGACCATTTTTCACACTTATGACCATTGCAGCATCCCCATGGTCACGTAATTTACATGTGGATGCTTGACAACTGACTCACATTTATGATGGGTGCAGTGTCCAAGGGTCTTGGGATCTCCTTTTGCAAGCTTCTGACAAGCCAAGTCAATGGGGAAGCCAGATTCACTTAACAACCGTGTTACTAATTTAACAACTGCAATGATTCACTTAACAGCCGTGGCAAGAAAAATGGGGCAAAACTCACCTAACAACTTTCTCACTTAGCAACATAAATTTTGGGCACAATTGTGGTCGAAAGTTGAGGGCGAGTTGTAATGTATTTTTATATTATATGCATTCTTATGCAGATTTTTCCCTAATATAGCATCTTTAAAAAAAAAAACAACCTGAAAACTGCACAGTAAGATCATAGCATTTTAATAATCAATAAACATAGCTTGATTAGTATATCCATTTGGAAATAAAAATGATATAAATTTATATTCATCTGCAAATTAAATAATTACCGTAGTGTAGTAAAGCATGTTTTTCCAATGTGGTGCTCCCCAGATGTGTTGATTTTAATTCCCATAGGGCAGGGGTGTCAAACTGGTGTCGTCATGGCGGCATCTTGTGACATATCGGGACTTTTTTTCCCATTTGCTGAACCAGGAGAGGGTGGGGCCAGCATGTGATGTATCCAGCCCACAGGCCGCGAGTTTGACACCCCTGCCATAGGGGAATACAATAGGCTGTTTTAGATCTGTTATTGTCTCAGATAAGATACTGCTTCCAACTACTGCTTTGGCTTTGAAATTAGTTTTTTTTTTTCCCCTTACCCACAAATAACAGATTTTCAATAAATACAGGTCAGAAGGATTCATAGCCATGAATGAATCTCCTTATGAAGGGGAACGGGGAAATGATAAAAGCAAGCATATTTAATGAGAGCCTGTGGAAAATAAAAGAAGCTATGGAAAGCTACCTAAAACAAGAGCAAAACAAAAGGAAGGGAAAATAAAAGAGCATGAATAAAGATGCATGAGGGGTGGAGGGAGAGAGAGAGAGAAATCTACTGTATTACTACACTGAAACAGTAGTTTGTTTACTGAGTGTGGGTTGGCCTTGAAATAATATTGATCATAGATACAGATGGATTTACAATGGTGGGGGAAGGGTGTTGATGGATTAGGAGTTAGGACAGAATGAAATGCTCCTTCAAGTGGAAAGGCAATAAAAAAAAAATCTCCAACAATGCTGTTAGATTTGAAGGGACCCTAGCTAGGTATGTCTACATATAACCCTATCCCAAATCTCCCTTCCTGGTATAATTTATTTATTGCTTTTTTTTTTTTTTTGTTTCTTCCTCTACTTTAACAAAACTGGATGCATTTCTTCCTTGGTTTTTTTTTTTTTTTAATGCACAAGACTCTGAATTTGAGACCTCTTTAATCTATAGAGGTCTTTTATCTGTATTCATGGTTCCCATTAGAGGGCTTGTTGCCATTCTAGCCCCTTTAAATTGATAGTTTGGTGTAGATGTTCCTGCTGTGTTAAACACACGTTTGATTAGAAGCAAAATCTGAATTGAAGACTTGCTGGAGATGCATCTCTCTCCCCTTGGGAAGCTCACATTGAGTCCGGATCTCTTTTCAGGTAAGATGTTTCCATGCTAGTCACCCTACCTGCATTCTACTTATATGTTTATAAATGTATAAATTGCAAAGGACTCTTTGCATTTGTAATAATCTTGTTTGACTTTTGCATTTCATATTCTATGTAAATTGCCAGAAGTCAGTCTTAAGGTGGTCTGTATAGAAGTACCTCTAAAAAAATAAGTAAATTAATGTATAAACAAACCTAATACTACACATATACTGGAAGACTTGCCTCCAAAAGGAAACCAGATTCAGGCATGCTGTCCTGGGAATACCTTGTGCTTTGAGAAACAGGAAAATATACAAATTGTTATTTTAAAAAAAACAAATACAAAATATTGTACTCTGATTTCCAGCATTTCCCTCACAATCTAAGCAGCTGTTACCAGTGTCCCTTGATGGAAGCATGACAATCAAGTTGGGTTTTCTTTTGGGGTTTTGGCAGTGTTTTGGGGGAGGAACATTAGTAATATAAAGGCAACCTTTGGAGTAGTGTTGACAGCTGGCTGTCGTGTAATATATAATTTCTGCTTCAATAACAACTCCTGTTCTTGCTGCAACTGAAGTCAAAGCACAACAGAGTCTGGCACTAACAGAGGCTAGTACCCAAGGTGATATGGTTGTTCTTGTGATTACATTTAGTACATTTATTGAAAGAAAGCACAACTGAGTTGTGGGCCATTATTATACCATGCTTGCCAGAAAAAGAGCAGAGGCCTAGGAAATGATTTGGAATTTTAGAATACTATACATGGACTCTTAAGGGCAGGACCTCTTTAATGCAATTATTTTTATGGTTTCTGCACAAGGCTAAAAGCAGATATGGCTTCTTTAAAGAATCACCTTAGAGATGCAGTTTCTTTAAAAAGTTAAGTCTTTAATGATTTTTTTAAGTTCATATGGAAGCCTGGAAAAAAGATATTATTTTTTAAAGAGGTGTTCTATTTGTATTGCCATGCAATTCCATAACTCCTTTTCCAAATCACTTCTTTACCATCCTATTATGTAGACAAGTGTGCAGACGAGTTTCAAATTTCAGTCTGAAACCTGGAGAATTATTTGAAGCAAAGATGGGAAATGAATGAACGCACCAAATATTTTCTTCATATGAACTATGGTTTTGACTTCATTGCAAAATGGAAATAATGTTGGAACTAACTTAGTACGGGCTTAACTATCTTTGTATTCAGATGGAAATATCTTATCATTCCCATGATTTGTTAAGACTTTAAGATTGCAGTAATATTAAACTTTGCTTGGGAATTAATCCCTTTTTCATACAGTTGCCCTAGGTAAACATGTGCCCAGATCAGACAGCACTAAATATCACAAAACATTCTACTTAGTTTGTATACTCAAGCCCCCTAATCAGAAGTCTGGTCTTTTATTTGGTATTTTTTTCCAGAGGATATTCTGGAAAAGAAGATATTAATCCACTCAGGCTGATAGGATTAAAATTCTCAGCTATATTAGCAATCTAGTATGTTCAAGTAAAGAAAACAGTCTGAATTATATAACTAGGGTTGGGCCATTGGTTTCTATGATGTGTGGTTTCTTAAGAACTGGTTTCTATGAAGAATATTATGTGGACAGAGTATACTTGAATTTCAGTAAAGGCATTCAACAAAGTAGGCCACAACCTACTTCTTGGTAAGTTAGAAAAATATGGGCTAGAAAGCATCACCACCAGATGGATTTGTAACTGGCTGACAAACCACACTCAATGAGTAGTCCTTAATAGTACTATATCTACAATGAGGAGAAATGTGGGAAAATGTCCTAACAGTGAAAATAATTAACAAGTGGAACAGCTTGCTTAAGAAGTTGTGAGTGCTTCATCACTGGAGTCTTTTAAGAAGAGACTGGGCAGCAACTTGTCTGAAATGGGATAGGGTCTCCTGCAAAGGTTAGACTAGAACAGGGGTCTGCAACCTTAAACACTCAAAGAGCCATTTGGACCCATTTTCCACAGAAAAGAAAACCCCAGGAGACAATAATTTAACAAACCGGTGTGGCTAGGTGGGTGTGGCCAACTCTACATCACTCACTCCCACCCAGTCACCTCCTGCTCTGGAACATGGAACGAGTCTCCATCCCACACGCTCACCCTTACCTTCTCAGGCCAGGCGAGGAGTGATGGGAGGGGAGGGGCCAGTCAGTGGTGGGATCAGCCAACAGAGAGCCACAGCAGAGGGCCGAAAGAGCCGCATATGGCTCCAAAGCCGCAGGTTGCAGACCCCTGGACTAGAAGAACTCCAAAATCCCTTCCAACTCTATTACTCTGTATTCTGTAAGTGGAGTACTGCTAAATTCAGTAATAGATACCCATCTTTAGAAATGAAAAATGGAAGCTGGCTTAAGCAAGCCAATGTTGTCCAGATGTCTTTGCATTTAACATCCAATCTGCCCAGAGATTGTGTTACGAACTAAGCAAACACGTTAGTTTAAAATCCTCAATAGTTTTGCTTCCACGGCAGGCTCGTAATCCTGCACTTCTGATTGGCCCGCGAACAGCGGATCGTGATTGGTCGTTTCTGGCTGATCTGATTGGCTGACAGCGGGTCGCCGCTGATTGGACGCTACCAGCGCGGCAAACTCAAATCATTGGTTGTTGTGACAGCAGCCAGCTCTATAAAAGGAGCTGCTGCTGCCCAAGTCCTTGCTCTGTTCTGAAGTCACTAATAAAGAGTTGGAGTCGATGCCTCGTCTCCGTTCCTTGCGCCCACGCTCCAGATCTAACAGATTGTATGGCCAATGACAAGAAGTTGTGGAAGGTGTAATTCAAAATATCTGGAGATTAATTTTCTTCAGTTTACGTTTATAAAACACCATTTAAAGGAAAGTTTATGAATCAATGTAATAGTTGTCTTGCATATAGAAGGCCTAATGTTCAGTCTCTGGGTCTCCTTTCAGTGCTGGTAACAATTTTTCTGCAGTTTCTAGATAGCTACTGTTTGACCATTCTCTATTGTCTGGATTAATAATCTGATTTCATATAAGGGACACATTCCCCATATCCCAGAAGGCTATTGTTTTCTTGTGGTATTTAATCCAGCATGGCTGAATATTAGACAAATAATCATTGATTTTCTGTTCTGAGCCAACTGGCTATCATTTTCATAAATAAAAACTCATGTAAAAACAACTTCATGTTGCTACCTGAGCAGGGAACAAGGGTTATGCTATTTTCATTTTCCATTGCTGCTTCTACTCCTCAATGTCCTTTTTTTCTTTTTCTTTTCTTTTTCCTTTTCCTTTTTCTTTTTGCAGAGCTGAGTGGTGGCCTGAGAGATCCAAATCTTCCATGATCTCCCTTGGGTTGTGACTCAGAAGTACAGCTAGCTTGCCTGTAGCATTAGTGCTTGGTTAATAAATAGAAGCTTCCTGTGTGTAGGGTTGCTACTAAGCTTATTTTCATATTTAAAAAGAAACAATGCCCAACAGGAATTAATAGCAGAGTAAGCTTGATGTTATGGCTGCTGTTTCTTTAAAAATGTATAATTTCTTACAAACCTGCATTTGCCTCCATGCAAATATGGGCTGAAGTTTAATAGAAAGATCTTGCTTTATTTCTTCTTTCATTTACCGCTGTTCTCTGCCAATCTAAGATCCTGTGCTTGCACTCAAGGCAAGAGACAGATTTAATACAGGTTTAATCTAAATAGGAGAAGCAGGGAGGACTGACCATGCAATACTTTTTTAAAAAATCTCAGTCAAGTACACCTATTATGGTCTAACATATTCAGTGTATGATCCTCATCTTGAGACTAATTTAGTAGGCTGAAGCAAACAATATGTACATGCATGTTATGTTTCCCTTTTTCTGGTTTCTTTAGTGCAAGGATATATGGGTTAGTTAGGACTAAGACCACAAAGCTTTTTCATCCCTCTTTTTAAAGAAAGATTTTTGCATATAGACAGGCCTGAGATATACTGTATTTTAAAAATCTCTATTGGCATCAATGAAAAGGGAAATATCTTCACTCACAAACCTGTTAATCTTTCTTTTAAAAGGTATGGAGAGAATACTTAGGTTTTGCTTATCTGTCTATAGTTGTGTAGATCCTGAATTGGTCGTCATAAATGAAAGTAGGATATAGGATTGCTCAATACCCCCGATTTTTATCCATTACTATTTTATTTAGCCTAGAGCTGTACATTCCATGTCCTAATTTTGAAATGTTCATGTTTTTATTTCATGTTGCTTGGTAATGAAGAACTTTCAGGACTCAAGAATATGCAAACTCTTGGGGTAGTTAGGTTGACTGAAAGTTATTGTCAGCTATGGATTTTGGTCTTTATTTTTTTCTCATGAACCAACTCAGCTATAGGATGAGATGAGATTGAGATGAGATAAAATAACTTTAATTGTCATTTTTTACTATGAGCATACTGGCACACATTAAAAATGAAATTTTGTTGCCTGCTCTCAAAAGAAAGTATATATCTACTCATACACATGGATACACATATGTAGACAAGCTATTAGATAGATAGATAGATAGATAGATAGATAGATAGATAGATAGATAGATAGATAGTCCTCAACTTATAGCCACAATTGAGCCCAACATTTATGTTGCTAAATAAGAAATCTGTTAAGTGATGTTTTCCCCATTTTACAACCTTTCTTGCCACATTTGTTAAGTGAATCACTGCAGTTGTTGAATTAGTAACACAGTTGTTAAGTGAATTTGGTTTCCCCATTGACTTGGCTTATCAGAAGGTTGCAAAAGCTGATCACATGACCTTGGCTACTGCAACCATCATAAATAGGAGCCCATTGTCAAACATCCAAATGTAAATCATGTGACCATGGGGATGCTGCAACAGTCATAAGTGTGAAAAATGGTCATAAGTCGCTTTTTTCAGTACCGTTGTGACTTTGAACAGTTACTAAGTGAACTGTTGTAAGTCGAGGACTACCTGTATACCTACACCCATACAAATACACACACACACACACACACACACATATTAATCACTGTCCCTTTTGAAGACATAGTGGAAAGAGGAAGCTTGAGCATTCACAAGGTTGATGCTATATGGAACAAAACTGTGACTGAATCTGGATGTTCTGCTTTGGATACCACGGAGCCCCCTCCCAGAAGGTAACAAGGTAAACAGGTCATGTGTAGCATCTGAGACAATACAATATGCTATGTCCTGAATAGAAGGAAGTGAACTGCCAATAATTCTTTTTTTTTCTATTCTATTTTTCTAGAAGAGAAAATTTCTATTATTTTTAAAAAAACTACAGTTATTAGGACTTGATTCGTACTTCTAGACGATCTTTCTGAACAGATTCCAGAATTTTTCTGGAGGCTTGGCACTGTTAGGTCAGTACAACTAATACATTTATTATGGTTTTGTTTATGTGCCATTGCATTGGTGTTGACTCTTAGCAACTACACAGACAGATTTTCTCCATTACAATCTGTCCCTAACCTGTTCTTTGATGTCTTCACCCTTCACCACTGCAACTGAGTCTTTCCACTTTATTGCTGTTCATCCTCCTTCTCTTTTCTTCCATCTTTCCCAGCATTGGAGCCTTCTCCAGGGAGCTGAGTCTTTGCATAATGTGACTGAAGATAGTTTTGATCTGGTCATTGGTGCCTCTAGTGAAAACCCTGTTCAGTGTTCCTTTTGTTTTCTTGGTCGTCCACAGTATTCTTAGGAGTCTTCTTCAAATATTTTAGAAGGTCAACGTATTTGCTGTACTAAAGAAAAACAACAAAGGGTCTTTGACACCATAAAACCAAGTTATAGATTAGGGTGGGTTTGGGTAACTGTTTCATTCTGACTCCCAACCTCTTGATCCAGGTTGATGAGGTGTTTTTAAACAAAGAGAAAAGTATTGTTCAAAGCTTGAGTGAAGGAAACAAACATTGACTTTAAATTGTGTTCTTACGCATTATCATCCCCGACCTTTTGTCCGTTTGGTTGGAACTGTTAGAAGTTAGAGTTCAGCAAAACTTGTCAAGCCATAGCTCCCTATCCTTTCTATAAATGCCGGGAAAGTATTTCTTTATTTCTTCAAATGGGTTATTATGCTTCAATAAACTTCACATAGGGCCAGCTGTATTCTGTCTCACTCCAAAGGTTTAGAACAAATGCATACATAAAAGAAATGATGATGTCTGTCTAGTCAAATTAGTCAGGCACCAGCGTTAAGAAACATACATTGATTCACATACAAACAATATGAAGAATTTTAATGCAGCCCGGAATAACTTAGAAGCAAAAACCACATTCAGTCACAACTGCACAGCTGGAAGCCTCACCATTTAGCAGAAGAAAGGCTTATTCGGTGCTTTCTTTGAAGTGCTGTAAAATGCTTTGAGATATATAATGGGAAGAAGTATACAAATATTTCAAACAAATGGAGTTATTGTATGTGAGCCTGACATTACATCAGATTGACTTTAAAATCTTGTCAGTATGAAGGATCCAGAAAGGCACAGATGGATTTCAAACACAAACTTAGCTTGCTCTGACACAATTATTCATTCATCAGGCTGCTAACTCGCAACCAGTTCAATTTCGCTAAAGATGTGTTGTACGCAGGGGCATCTTTGGGGTGGGGTATTGGCAGCATCAAAATTGTGGGTGCGACTAGGATGATCAAAGCTCTGCTTCTTTTTACATGCACACATCTGATACCTTTAATAACTATTTTTAAAGAGTATGGCTTCAATGAATGGGCGGTGCTTACTTTGATGCTGTTCACTGCCAATGACACCCCCAGATGTATGAATTGAGTGGCTCTCCAAAGGCTGCTAATTATGGTTTATTCTCTAAACCATAGTTGAATAAGCACAACTGTGTATGAGCATATTTAAATATTTTTTACACTGCTGCAACACACCTGTATTTCAAAATAATAATAATCTTACCAGTCTCCCAGATACTCACTTGTTTTTATTGATCTTGGTTGTCCCTAAATACTTCAGGGGAATTTTTTTATCATATTTTTATGCAATGCTATGTTATTACAACTTACAGTCATAACAATCAAGTTATTACTTATTAATCTTGTAATTCCAAACTATATCACATTGGGGAAGGCTGTTCCAGTTAAAGGAGAAGCCTGATTATGTAACCATTCATGATGAATTGCAATTATAATTGTTTCTACATTGTAATAATAACTGATTTGGTTAACAGTTATTTATCTAGGGATATAGTAACTGGGATGCAAAAATTTGGATGATTGCTAGATGGCCAGAACGAGGTACAAAAAAAATTCTAACATAGGGTAGATCTAATTTTTCCTGTCAGAAATTTTGGATGGAAATAATCTTTATCATTTGTCATTCAGTTGGCTAGAGCATAGAAGAGAGAAAAATCCATATATGTGTGTGTTTAAGAGATGTCCAGGCCTCAGAAGGGGATTGTTTAGCCAAATTTGAATATAGCCAAAACCAACTTATTAAAAATCTGACTGGAATATCTCCTGTACCAGGCAGGGAAGTTTGGAAAATAGAAGATCCTTTTAATGAACAACAAAAGATCTTCACAGATTTGTGTGGCAGATTATTTCAAATGCTGCCAGCCTGCTCCTTGTTGTTATCTTTGTAAACAATTATCTTTCTAAGGCTGATCTAGCAGTTTCTAGAGTTCTACAGCAAACATTTTTGGAAGGATTTTTTTCATCTAATGAAGAGCAGGCTATCATCTATGTCATATTATTAGTTTATTCTCACGATCTGTCCTATCCCTATATCTGGCTGCAGATAGTTGGCACTATAGCCCAAACATTCTCGAGGATACTAGATTGAGAAAGACTGCAGTAACCAACGAGATGTTATTTGCTATCTTATTGAAAGTGTACAAGTAAGAGTATTTAAGGATTTTACACTCATGCACATGAATATATGTAATTCTTACACTATTCAGCAGAATGGACCTTCACTTACCTCAGAGTCAACGGATAATAGAAATATTATAACATAGTTTATGGTATTATTTCTTTTCTTCTCTGTCCACTCTTGGTCGGGCAGCAGGAGGAGGAAAAAATATCAAAGGATCCTGTTACACCTACCTGCAGCAGTCTAAGTAGTAAATTGCATATTGGTGGTATGGCCAATAATCAGATTAATGCTGTTAGAAATCAGGTTTGTTTCCTTTCAGATCAGTATTAGATATCATGGATCCACATCCCACAATCAGAAGTAGGATTCACCCATTCCATTTACTTGATTACTCAATAAAATATGGCATATGGCAAGATGGTTTTGTGGGTTAGTGAGACATTTAATTGGCTCAATCGTCCAGTAAGTATACTGTCAATGCCAATCAGAATGAAATCACCCCATAAAGCTGTGGCAAGCCATATTGCCATGTCATCCAGCATTGTCTCTTAAGAATAATTCTATCATTTACAATAATTAGTCAGCTATAAGATCTGTGCAGTAGGTGAGTCGTGATATGGTACCTGTCTTTCTATTGGCCATTTTAAGTTTTGTAGTACTATGCACCTTTCTACTGAATCACAAATTTACAAAAGGGATACAATGCCTAGTTATTTTCCATCGAAAGATAAAAAGAGACCATGAGGACGCTTTACAATATATTGCATTTGTTGGTCTTCTCTGGGATCTTGCATCCAAAGGCCATGATAGGAACAACATATGGCACACTATTTCCATCAAAAACCATTTGCTGCCTTCTGTTCCAGGTGTGCCTACAATTTTGGCATCAACGGAGCTAAACACTGCATGTAGTCTTAAGTTTATTAATTTAGGAATATAGGAAGGAAATTGATTCCTATCATAGTAGTGAAAAATTGTCTGCAAATCAAGATACAATTTAAATTTGGAAAATTGGGAGAAGATACAAGAATTACACATGATCAATAAAGGTTGCCTATTTTTTGATGCATAAGAGCATCTAGAGACTCAACATATATGCTAAAACAACTTATGGGTTGCCCATAAATTACTGTATTACTTCCTTATATTTTCTACATTTTCTATCCAAAGTTAGACCCCCAGTGATTCATATTTGCTTGAGGGTATTCCTATTATATTCAGTGGCATTTATGTCTGAATAGGCAGTGGTTGGGCTATATTTAAAAAGACATGAGAAGGAATACAGCCAGGTTTTTCCCCCACACATGTATGTTCATAGATACATATGAATTAAGAACATATATTCATTTATTGAACTGAATCTGATTCTCAGAGTCTGCCTGGATAAATCCCTGCAGTTTTCTTGACAAGGTTTATCAGAAGTGGTTTGCCATTGCTTCATTCCTAGAGTTGAGAAAAATGACTGGCCCAAAGTCACCCAGTTGACTTTATGCCTAAGGTATGACTAGAAATCAGAGTTTCCCAGTTTCTAGCTTGTTGTCTTAACCACTACATCACTCTCTAAGAATACATGACTCTCTAAGAATAAGTTAAATTAATCATAATTATAATAAAATTTAATAAGACATAGCAAATTAAGTACAACATAGAATCAAAAAGTCACATTTAAATACAGAATTGTAGAGGAGGACAATTCTACACCATTAAATTAAAGACAAGAGACTAATCAAATTTGCAGTGCTATATTAAATTAGCTTATATAAATGGAAATAGTTGAGAAAACAATTATTGCCTTTTTCTGGAAAGATACTGATATAAAGTATTTTTCTCTGAGGGTTCCAGAGTGATGGGGCTTATCAACTGTTTCTGCAGACCACCCTTGTTTGATGGCTCACATCAAACATGGTAGACCCATAGAAGTAAGTAAGTAAGTAAGTGTGTGTGTGTGTGTGTGTATATATACATACATATATATGTGGATCTTTGGTTATTCGGGTTTTCTCCCGCGTAAGATTGGAAGTATCTAGGCAACGTTTCGATGAAGTCTCATTCATCATCTTCAGGCTTCTGTCTTCGGCTCTGTGCTTCTCAGAGTGATGTGAGCTTGCAGCTGCTTCTTCCTTTTAACTGCTAGTGGGGTGTGACTTGATTGGTTGGGGGCTTGGCTGTGTTCTGATTGGGTGGGGGTGTGTTCTCATTGGTTGGGGGTTTGGCTGTGTTCTGATTGGTTGGGGGTTGGCCATGTTCTGATTGGCTGGAGGCGTGTTCTGTTCAGGTGGGGGCTTGGTTGTGCTCAGGTTGGTCTTGGTTACTGGGGATTAGGTGGTGACCTGTGATCTTGCTGTTTGGCTTCGAGTTTGTGGTCGTGCTGCATCTTCATGGTGGGGGTCAGTTCGCTTCATGTATGGCTCAGGGGGTTGAAGTGGGTAGTGATGCAGCTGCAGTGCGGCTTCTGGTCTGTGGTCGTGTCTCATCTTCTGTGTGGGTGTGAGTCTGCTTTTTATGTGGAAGTGTGGTGGTGGCATCTTGTGTGGCCCTCGTGGGTGTGGGTCTGGTGTCATTCATCATGTTAGGTACTCGTCTGTTCATGAGGGCGGGTTTCCAAATGGCTGGGCCACATATATATATATATATTTGTTTTCTTAAGTTTTCGCGGGTACCGGGTACTTACATGTATGGCATTAGTGTTCGTCTATACAGAAGCCTGATGATGGCAGATGAGATTCTGCTGAAATGCTGCTACAACTTTAAAAGAACAACTACAATGACGTGGGAAAATCACAAATTAAAAAGAAAATCTATTTAATTTACTTTTATCTTTACAGATTATACAGTACAATATGTTTTCTCCAGGTCTAAAACAGTATTTTTATTTTAATGTTCAAAAATGGTGGCAGAAAACAGACCTAGGGAAGTTGGAGATAATTTCTGAGTTTAGTTTCTAAAATTGTGATCCACTACCTAAACCCATTATTTTCCCTTCTTGACTTATAGAGCAACATGTCCTTCCTTCTCAGATTCCCAACTTATGTTTCATTCATTCTAAAAGGTGTACAAATCTGGGCATGTTGTAATGTTTTCTCTTCTGAGAACCAAAGAATCTAAAACCATTAAATTTTGCTATGCTACAGAGAAGCAATTGATTTGTGTCCTGAACCAAGAGAGTGCTAGACAGGAAAGCTCTTTAATTTCTTTACTGCAGCAACAGTGCCTTCACATACAACAGAGTAGTTCTTATTATGATAACGCCTTCAAAGTTTCTTTTTTTTTTCAATTACTTTTATTGTCAGAGTACAACATATGAGATTGGCTGAGCCTCCCTTCATGCACACACCCCCAACACAACTCACAGAGAGGACAGAAGTCCCTAACCCAGTCCCAATCTTATCACACTATGTGACCTTGTTGCATAATGCACCAGCCCTGCAAGTCTGTGTTATTTTCTGTTCAGAAGTCTGACAGCCCACTGGTAGAAACTGTTCTTCAGCCTATTGGTACGGCTGGCTATGCTTCTATATCTCCTACCCCTTTCAATAGTAAGTTGGCTTTTTTTATCTTGTCTATAGGCAGAATATTCAAACAATATCAAGACAATGATACAGTCAGTTCAAGATTATTCTGAATCAAAGGTAATAATTAATAGGATATTCTGGCATTATTATTTATGCCAAGATAAAAGAGGTGAAGACACTGAGGGGCAAATAACATGGGTTTTGTTATTTGTTCACTAACATAGTTATCTTGTATTTTAATTCAATTCCAATCCTGCTAGCTTCAAGAAAATTATTATAGAGACATATCAACAGAACAGAAGTCACATCCAAATTATCTGAGTATTCAATATTCCAACTTCCCATTCAGACAGGCTAAACTTACCTGCTGAATCCCAGGTGGGAAGGACAACAACACTTTTCTTTCCTCATGGCTTTTCATGTCATATCGGCCCCATTTTTTTTTACATCCAGATTTCTATCTCTCCAGGATCAACTAATGAACTTACTTCGCTAATTAGAATATCTTAGTTTTACAACTCAGAAGATTTCTTCAGAGTCAACTAGTATCACACACTAGAAACTGAAAGAAAAGTTAACTCAACAAACTTCTCAACACTCACTAAGCTTCTTTTGAATAAACTTCATCTGAATGGATGCCTGCTCAGTCTTTAGTGCCTCTTTATAATTCACAATCTCCCTTAAAAACATCTTTTGCATCTCTGACAGCAGTCCTCTAAACCTCAGATAAAAAAATCAATGTAAAAAGAAATTCTTTTGAAGCGTACTTTTCCATTGATAATGATCTGTAGCCAAGAAAGAACTGAGAGAGATGAAGACTTACCATCTGGGGTGCCATTTGAAAGCCAAATCTGGCTCTAAGTTCTGCCTCAGTTTACCTTTCCAATAAGCAACTGAGTTGGAAGATCATTTAAAAGCAGTTTATTAGGGTACCCTTATAAAGTGGATCTCTCTATGAAAAAAGAAAAGAGAGAACTTTGAATCCCATGTTTCCCTTCTTTTTATATTCTTTATCTTTTCCCTTCTTTGTTAACACAACAAAGAAAATGCAAGAGGAAAGTTGATTGGACAGAATAAAAGTAACCTCCCCTTTGCATAGGAAACCAGCTACATGTAGTCAAACATATTACATATTTGTATCCCATAATATCACACGTTCATTAAAATGACGTCTGATGTCAGAAAGGATGTAATTGTAAGGGAAAAGGTTGTTTAGAGTTCATAAAAGAGATAAGCCAGACCCAGAGTTGTACTAACAAACTTTTCTTATCTGGAGGTAGTCTCCAGCTTGTTTATCAGTTTAGGAATGTTAAAAGCTAATAAATCTGAACATCATTTTAAAAGAGAGAAAATAAATCAAATTAAAATACAAGGTAACTATGTTAATTAGCAAATAACAAAACCCATGCTATTTGCCTCTCAACACTCACATCCCACTTGAAAGATTAAGAGTTCAATCCTAGGCAGTGGCAGATGTTTATCAGGGTGCAAAGAGAAAATATATGTTGTGAACTCCACGTTAGGTGTCAGGAATGGCATCCAGCCAGAAAACCCTCACCTCCACTCAGTTGGCTCAACTGCATCTCAAAACAAAGGGATTAAAGGGTCGTAAAAAGAAAAATATATATGCCAAAATAGAAAAAAAGTGCTTTCTTTTCAGCTGTATCTACCTTACTAACTAGAACATTCCAGAGCCAAAAGATAAAGCAAATAATTAAAACACTGAAAATCCAGTTAAAAGATGATTCATCAAACTCCAAAATCTTGCCAGGTTTTCTGCATTGGATACCTAATTAGTTGACACTAGTAACTATTCACCTTGATTTCAGGATATGGTAAAATCACAAGAGCACACAATAGATACAAACTCAAGGTAAACCGCACCAAACTTGATTGCAGGAAATATGACTTCAGCAACAGAGTGGTCAATGTCTGGACTCTACCTGACTCTGTGGTTTCTTCCCCAAACCCCAAAAACTTTAACCTTAGACTGTCTACTATTGACCTCACCCCTTTCCTAAGAGGTCTGTAGGGGGCGTGCATAAGTTCACCAATGTGCCTACCGTCCCTGTCCTATTGTTTCTTTTTATTTTTCTTATATGTATCCATTTCATGTATTCATAACTGTGTTTATACTTATACCTGTTATCTTATAATCGCTTGACAAACAAACAAACAAATAAATAAATAAAAATAAATTACTGCTGCATCTCAGACTGCAAACTATCTTAAGCAGCTCTTGCTTGAAGCAATTAATGAAAAAAATTAAAAATGGGAAATATTTTTGTTTTTTAAAAAAGGAAACAAAGCCAAATAAAAGGGCACAGCAATCTAAAAACTGTGGGGTCCTTAGTGCTCTTTGCACTTAGTTGTTTTCTGGCAGATCAGATTAGGTGATCAGTGCTAGTACCAATTTCATTTCGACCCTGAGCTACAAATATTGTCCTTTGTTGGTAATCTAAAACCTTATCAATCAAAAATTGATTGATCCATTAATCAACCATCTTAAAATGTCAGTAAAATAATCAAAATATAACCTAAGAGCAGAATGTCGCCTGGCAAATCTCATAATTGTGATACAGTGTTTGGGAAGACCTTATTTGCTCTTTGAGTGCTATTCCTGAAGAGCAGGACCCATGGCCGGAACCTTTCCAGCCCACTTTAAAGCTGGGGACAGAGATGGGTATGTCATTTAAGGCTATACAAGACAAATTGCTAGCTTCATTGTTCCTTGTTTCTATTCATTTGCTCATCATTAATTTCATGGTGGAAACAGGCAATATGTACATTTTTTTATGGGCCTCTCATGGGAATGATGGCAATGGAGGGCAAATACGTATCTTGTTTTTCAGAATCCCCATACATGCAAACTCTCTGAGAAAAGCACCTTTCCAAATTCAACCATTCAGGACAATACATCTCCCAAATTCAACTCCCAGTCGAAGGACAAATGAGAACATAGTCTGCAATTCATTCAGTGTCATTTTTCAGCCTTCAGAATAAAAATATAAGACTGGGATCATTTTGGCATATTTTGTTTAATTATACAAAATGTAAAATTATTATCTTGTGTAAAAGTCCATTACACAAGGGACATTTTATGGTAGAAGCATTCCATTTAATTTTCTTCTGATAGCCATTGTGAATATGGTCAGCTTAATAAACAGATATGCCAAGCTTGGCTCAAACATGGGCTTAAGAAAAATGTAATTTATGGGGAGATTAATAGAATCTCAGAAAGAATGGGGCAGCATCTGGAGGGTTAGGGCTGAACAATACTGCTATGGTACCAATAACCAGATTCAAATATATCCAACCAAGAACTAAGAACCAAATTCTTAGTTAAAACCCAACCTAGAACTAAGGAAAAATTTCCTGACAGTGAGAACAATTAATTAGCAAAATGGTTAGCTTTCAGAAGTTGTGGGTGCTCCATCATTGGCAATTTTTAAGAAAAGATTGGATAGCCATTTGCCTAAAATGAGCAGGGAATTGGACTAGAAAACTTCCAAGATCCCTTCCAACTCTTTTGTTGTTATATATTATTCAACACATCATTTTAAGTCAGTGAAAAAATGTCTTGCTTTGTGTTAAGATTTTATGTCTGATTCCAGCCATTGTGGTTTGTCAAGTATTATTTTGAGCAGAGCTAAATTTTCTAGGTTGAGAGCTAGACTTGGTAGCCAATGGAATACTCCAAAAACTAAAAGATGACAGGACAAAAGTTATATTTGATTTGGTTCCATTTTCATTTCCCTGTAACTAAAATCAAACATACTTGATTAATTTTTTTACACATAACTTTAAATACAAATAATTTTTTGTAGGAAAGGTCATTGCATTTTATCATTTAATAATTTATATTGACTGTTTCCTAGTATGATTTGATCTTTTATTGTACCCTATGACTATTATTAAGCGTTGTACCTGATGATTCTTGATGAATGTATCTTTTCTTTTATGTTCACTGAAAGCATTTGCACCAAGACAAATTCCTTGTGTGTCCAAACACATTTGGCCAATAAATATTCTATTCTATTCTATTCTATTCATACAAATAAATTTTTGTAAGAAAGGTTGTTGCCTTTTATCATTTAATAATTTGCCACTCAAATAATTCAAAATAATTTAAAATGTGCCAGACATGTTGTATTTAGAATATAATGTGATCTTTGGAGAACTTATGAGAATATGCCAGCTTTTGGGGACCTCATAAGGTTTTCAAGTCAATGGAATTAGATATTCATTTAAACATATATAAAAATGATTCCCATCATCACTATTCATATTGGCCTGTATCCCTATCCTTAATTCTATTTTTCCCAGCAGGTTTTTTTTTTACTTTAGTTAATTATTTCATCTTTGCAGCAAAAGCAGTTTGATATACTTGGTTGTTGGAAGAAAAGAGGGAGGAGAAGACACTAGAGTACTGCTTTTGCTGTAACTTTGGAAGTATCTTGAAAGGAAAGAGATCCTTACTCTCTGAACAGTTGGAAGTCTCAGGACAGCTTTACCAAGTCAGCTTCCTTAGGAAAAAATAGAACTGCAGGCAAGAGACTCTACTGTTTTGTAATGCTTGTCTATTTACAAATCTCAGCATCCATCATTCCTCTTTTACAGCACATTTGCACTGATGCTTTCCTGTCTCCCATTCATACACACTCAGTGTAGAGCTGGCAATCCACCCCCCTTCCCCCAATAAATATTCCTGGAGACAAAAGTAGGTGGCATTACCAAACCAAGGATTTGCATAATGTTTACATGTGCTACTTTTACACAGAGAGCTGCAGATTTTGAAAGGCTGGCTAAGGCAGGTTCCGTGAGCATCTGTGTGACATCAAGCATGAAAGAGGCCTCGTGGAGAGGTCACTTTGGATCACTTGCACAAGCAGTGGAACCAGAATAAAAGTGCTCCAGAAAAAATAATGGAGGCTTTGAAAAGATTTATGTTGAAGAAGGGCAGAATAAGGCTGAATGGGAGATTTTAAGGGTTGGAGTTAGTTCATTTGTTCTTTATGTTAGGCTATAATTAGAATTTTATTTGGTTGAGGACTTTTTTTTCAGAATACAAACTATACAAAATATACAAAACATTTAAATATACCTAAAAAAATAAATAAAACGATATGTGATAAGGATTTGTTTTAAATTACTGACTGGTTACTAGGATGAAGATGGGCAAACAAACCTTTGGATAGTGAAGGAAATTTGTATCAGCCAGAGCTACCAGATCTGTGTTGCAAAAATCTGGATGACTATTAGCTTCTTGCAACCTAAATCTGACTGTTTTGATCTTGATAAACATTTATCTTTGTTTCTTTTCTTTTTTTTTAACAAAGACATTTTTGTTTTGTTTTTTTTTATCTTAAAGAAAAAAGTAAAAGTAAAAATACAAATTATCTTGATTTTAAATTTCAGTAATTAAAATACCCTGAAAGATACTGGAAAAGATAATTAAAAAACAGATCTGCCAATCTAGAAATGAATAAAGTAATAACTAGCAGTCAGCATGGGTTTGTTAAAAACAAATCATGCCAAACCAATCTTATTTCACTCTTCAACATAGTGACTAAATTAGTAGACCAGCTAAATACTGTGGACATAATATACTTAGACTTCAGCAAGGAATTCAACAAAATAGACCACAACCTACTTCTTGGTAAGCTAGAAAAAAGTGGATAGATAGCATCACCAGCACATGGATTCGTAACAGGCTGACAAACCATACTCAATGAGTAGTCCTTAATGGGTCTACATTTATATGGAGGGAAGTAAGTAGTGGGGTAACACAAGGTTCCATCTTAGGCCCAGTACTCTTCAATATCTTCATAAATGATTTAGATGAGGGAATAGAAGGGGAACTTACCAAATTTGCAGATGATACAAAACGGGCAGGAACAGCTAACACCCAAGAAGATAGGCTCAAGATCCAGATGGATCTTGACAGATTAGAATACTGTGCCATATCTAACAAAATGAAATTCAATGTAGAACAAAGTAAAGTCCTACACTTAGGCAAGAAAAACCAAAAGTACACATATAGACTGGGTGAAACCAGGCTCAATAGCAGTAACTATGAGAGGGATCTTGGAGTCTTAGTGGACAACCAGCTAAATATGAGCCAGCAATGTGCAGCAGCAGCCAAAAAAGCTACTGCAATCCTAAGTGGCATTAACTGAGGGATACAATCGAGATCAAGTGAGGTACTAATACCACTCTATAAAGCCTTAGTAAGACCACACCTAGAGTACTGCATCCAGTTTTGGTCACCATGCTATAAAAAAGATGTTGAGACTCTAGAAAAAGTGCAGAGAAGAGCAACCAGGATGATTAGGCAACTGGAAACTAAAACATGAAGAATGATTACAGGAACTGGGCATGGCTAGTCTAGTGAAGAGAAGGACTAGGGGAGACATGATAGCAGTGTTCCAATATCTGAGGGGCTGCCACAGAGAGGAAAAGTCAAGCTATTTTCCAAGGCACCTGAAGGCCAATCAAGGAATAATGGATGGAAACTGATCAAGGAGAGATTCAACCTAGAAATAAGGAGACATTTTCTGGCAATGAGAACAATCAACCAATGGAACAGCTTGCCTACAGAAGTTGTGGGAACTTCATCACTGGAGGCTTTCAGGGAGAGATTGGACTGCCATTTGTCAGAAATGATGTAGGATCTCCTGCTTGGGGGGTTGGACTAGAGGACTGCCCAGGTCCCTTCCAACTCTGTTGTTCTGTAATTCTGTAAAGATGTAAAATAAACAATTTTATTAGAGTGACAGGTTAGATGCATTATTAGAGTATATTGCAATGTGCATTTATTTAATAAATTGATGTGCTACTTTTCTAAGTACATTGTCTTTTCAACTCCCTCACAATTAGTATATTCTGATTTAGAAATACATAGAAATACATTTAGAAATACACAAAAAGCTAATAGAAGGTTATCCATCCAACCAGTGGTGGGATTCAAAAAATTTTACTACCAGTTCTGTGGCATGGCTTGGTGGGCATGTCTTGGTGGGCATGGCAGGGGAAGGATACTGCAAAATTCCCATTCTCTCCCCATCCCACTAACCTGCTTTCCAACTCCGTTCTCCTGTGCAGGGTAACAAAAGAAGACCCAGACGATCAGCTGGGACTTGATCAGCTGGAACTCGGGAGCAAATAGATGGGGGCGTGGCCAGCCGGTTCTCTAAACTACTCAAAATTTCTGCTATCAGTTCGCGAGAACTGGTCAGAACTGGCTGAATACCACCTCTGCATCCAACCAACCCTCCATCTAATTATGTGAATCTGACAATTCACATAATTAAAATATTACATTCCTATACACAAAAAGGAAAGACGTTTTTCTATAGAACATTATGTTTCTTTGTAAAGAGGAGTTTTGGGTTGAGGGCAGACAACTTCACTACTGACTCAGAGTTTTGGCATAATTTAAGAGGGCATTCTGGGCCTTATATTGACTGAAGGTCTTTTCTCATATCCCTTTTGAGAAGGCAAACATCATTTCATAGGTCACTCTTTGGCAAAATAAATTAAATGCATTTTGTCTTTCATTAATTGTCAGTTGTATGATTTTGGCTGGCCTGGAAATCTCTCAAAATATTAATTCTTAATCTTTCTTTTATTTTCTTTCTTTTTTGGAACTTTACTATGAAGACCTGGTATGAGAATACTAAATCTGCAGGATACTATTTTGTCTTTAAAAGGACTTTCTCATGAGCATTTTACCTTCTATGGATTTTTTATTTTATTTTAGATGGGATTATTTTATTTTATTAGTTATTAATTGCCTTCAAAGTTCTTCAATAAATATATGAAACAAATATTTTAACTATGGAACAGCTCTCTTGTAAAAACTTTTAAAGTCATTTCCATTAATAAAATAAAAAGTGCCTTCCAAAAAATAATATAATAGTTATTTTAAGTAACTATTTTTATTACAAATACTTAAAAAACTGCAGGTTTCTAAAAAAATAGATGCTTTCCTAGTATTTTGAACTACTATTCCCATTGGGTTCAGTCAACCCACTGAACTCTATTGCTAAGGCAAACCAGACTGCAGAATAACAATACTAATGAATAACCATATTGATTAAAAAAAGCCAATACATACATATTTACAACTGATACAGTACCTACTTATCAGAGTTTGTTCCTATTTGGAAGTAACTCTGTACACAGAGTTTATAGAGATAGTTCTATATTTGTACCATTTATTCTATGCCAGTGTTTATAATACATAAATTTGCACAGGTAGTCTTTGACTAAGACCATAATTGGGACTGGAATTTCTATTTGTAAGTGAGGCAATTGTAACGTCCTACCCATTTTTTTGACCTTTTCTGCTGCATTCATTAAGTGAATCACTGCAGTTGTTAAATGAACCATGTGGTCGTTAAATGAATTCAGATTCCCTCATTGACTTCACTTGTCAGAGCCAACTGGGAAGGTCATAAATGATTATCACTCATAACCCCAGGAGGCCACAACTGTCGTAAATATGAAGGCTGTAAGTACAAGGATTGATGTAAGTCACTTTTTCCACAGCCGTCAAAATGTTGAGTGATCATTAAATAAATGTTTAGTCTAGTGGTTATTAAGGTTTAGTCTAGTGGTTATTAAGGTACCAGGCTAGAAAGCAGGATGGATGACTTTGAGCCAGTCACTCTCTCTCAGTGCAACCCTCTTCACAAAGTTGTTCTTGCTGGGAAAATAGGAGGAGGAAGATGCGCTGGATACGTTCACTGTCTTGAGTTATTTGTAAAAAATGAATGAATGAATGAATAAAAATGATCGGAAGTCAAGAACTACCTGTATCATTGTGTTTGTGTACAAAATAGTTTCCCTTCATTTCACTCCAAACTCTCTTTTTTCAGACTCATTCTTCCAGTATTTTATTCTACCTTTCGAGTACCCTTAAGATGGTCAATTTGGTTCACTTTCCCTATTTCCTATTAAATACACACCAGATCTTGCATGTTTTCCATCTAAAGATACTTTATGCATGGCTAAATCTTTTCCCGCCTGAATGTCTTCTAGGAAAAGTAGATGAATAAACTTCACAATAAATGTAAGGTGACCGTTCTGCACACTTCCCCTTTGAGTTAATGGGAACTCTTGAGTACCCCTGTATTGTCTTTACGCTGGTACTACATGCATACTCTAACGTTTCATCAACATCAAAGGCTTTACTACTAGGCTAACATCTTCAGGGACCACTGTACAAGTTTTGTGCCACAGAAAATTAAGATAATGACTGAGCTGGAAGGAATATAGAAAGGTAGTGTTAGGAATATAAGTCACCTAACAGGTATTTGGGTTAGAAATATATAAACCAGGATAAACATTTTAAAACTGTATCTTTAAGAGCATGCTAAAAACTGCAATTGGGTGTGGTTTCTCAAATGGCCATAAGATGGAGCCAGAAACCTGGTTTATCTTAGGTCTTAGTCTCAGAAGAGAGTGTGAGTGTATCTCTGTTTCCTTCTGTTGGAAAGTATTGCCGTTCCTCCATTTTTCCTAATTGACTGATATTTCTGGATTTAATGTAAGTCTGTTACTGAACTGTTTTTTGATACTGGCCTTTGATATTTGGATTATCCCTGGATTGAAAACTGACTGATTTAACTTGTGAATGACTTTGGATTGCTTATTTTGGACTTTGCTGAAACCTTTCTGGAAGTAAAAACCTACATTTACTGTACAGTGTATCTGTGTGCCCTGTGTGTATTATTCAAACACTTCTCTCAAATACGTCTCCCTGTATGCGCTCATTCTCCTAACGGGGAATTACCTCAACAGGTAGGATATGTCCAGTTATCTATTATGGATGAGAGAAACATTGAACTCTAAGCAATGTCAAAATATTTTAATGTTATAGATTTAAAGGTCATAAACCCAAACAATTAATGAATAATATATAAACAAAACCAGAAATGAGGACAACCCCAAATTTCTTGTCAGCTACAGGACGATTCTTTCACTAGCTAAAGAGTGGATGCATTCACCATTCCTTTCTGGCAATCACTTCTGTTGTTCTCAGTCTAGTGTCTTCTGTTGTCTGTTCTTTCTGAGTTCCTCCCCTCCCCCTTTTACTTAGTGCTCTCTCTCAGGTGTCTTTTCAGCTTTACCTTACCAGCTGTCACAAGCCAGCCTTCTCCTGCACTCCCTCCTTTACCTTGCTCCAGTTTCTAAGACCTCAAAGCATCAGGCATGCCTATACACAGAGAGAAATGACATGTTCCTCTATTTGATCGAGACATTAAAGGGCTTTTTCATGTTAAGGCGAACAGTCTGTTATATAAAGTATTGGAGCATGGGACCATTGATTTATCCTAATTTAAACAAAATTTGGAGTTAAGGTTTTGGAGGGTTATAGGAGTAAAGGAGAAAAAGAAACTGCCAATTTGTTTAAACAAAGAAAGAAAGAAGCCTGTTGACAGCCTTAGGAATAAAGACTGAAGTCAGTAGCAACATTTTGCCTAAATAACTAGCGACTTATTTTTCTTATTGATCTTCCTCAGCTAAATCTTCCATGAAGTTGTGTTCATTTGTTTTTAACCATTCTTCTGATCCAGTGTGAACCCAAGCACTATCCGTATGTAAATTACATAGCAATACTTTGAAGAATGATAATTATATTTCTGTCACAAAAGAAAGAGAAATGCTTAGTTCTCTGTTCTGAAACAGCCTCTCCCAATCTTGTGGCACCTCAGTTGATTGGAAGGGGCTGGTCCAACATTTCTGAAAGTTACCAAGCTAAACAAAGTCTGGCCCAGCATGTGTTTGTAGTGAAGAAGGTGATTTACTATAATCCAGAAGACCCAATGTTACAAAAGTCAGAGAAGAATATTTTTATCTGTGGTATCAGATCCCCAGCAGTGGCGTATACAGGTAATCCTTGACTTACAACAGTTAATTTAGTGACCATTCAAAGTTACAACAGCACTGAAAATAGTGACTTATGACCATTTTTCACACTCACAACCATTGCAGCATCCCCAGGGTCACCTGATCAAAATTCAGATACTTGGCAATTGGTTCATATTTATGACGGTTGCAGTGTCCTAAGGTCACAGGATCAGCCTTTGTGACCTTCTGACAAGCAAAGTCAATGGGGAAGCTTAATGACCGTGTTACTAACAAATGCAATGATTCTCTTAACAACAAGGGTGGGATTCTACCAGTTCGGACCAGTTCTATAGAACCGGTTGTTATGATTCTGTGCAGTTCGGAGAGTTCCCCTCCCCTCCTGTTGGATTTCTTCCTTTCTAGCTAATCTAAATCACTGTTGTACTGCTTTGCCTTCATCCAAAAGGCTTCCCTAAGGCCCAGTCAGGAGTGGTATCCAGAGGATTGGAGGGTGAGGGAGAAGTGACCTGAGAGCAGAGCTGAACCTTCCTTAGGACTGAAGCTTCTATTTTTCAGTGCAGACTCAGGCAGCAGATTGCAGAAAGGTAGATTGGGGGGTGAATCTGTGATGCTGCAAGCAACTCAATCTGCTCTGCCTGATTTGGGGTAAAAGTTGCTCTCTTTTTTAATTAAAAATTCAATATTTACATAAATATTTACAATATTTATGCCGAGCCAGTCACATGACCACCAACCCACCCCCAGTCAGCAAGCCATACCCACCCAGTCACATGACCACCAAGCCACACCCACAAATTAGGCCATGCCCATAGAACCGGTTGTCCAGAAATTTGAATCCCACCCCTGCTTAACAACTATGACAAGAAAAGTCGTAATATGGGGCAAAACTCATTTAACAAATGTTTCACTGAGCAACATAAATTTGGGGCTCAATTGTGGTCATAACTCGAGGACTACCTGTATGGTCCTCAGAAAGCAGCATGGCCAGGAAGAAAGCATCCTTATTGAAGCCGCTGTTCATTTCTTGTAAATACCAAGCATTCCTCATTAATATTATTGTTGTTTACACAGCGCTATCGATATACAAGATTGGCCTTTTCGTTATGCAAGGTAGAGGAGGCTGTATCATGAAAGCTGTTTCTTCATGACTTGTGTTAATTTGTATTTTTATTGAATTTTAGTTGCCAGAGAACAGGAGAGATTCTTAGAGGATTTGACTCAAAACTCAGGTGGGTTGAGGAACCATTCAGATTGATTCCCTCAATTTCAGCGTTCTGGTAGGTCTTTACAGAGGCTATTGCCATTTTAATATTGGTTGGTGGGAAACATCTCTGTTACTCACTGCTCCTTTGTGCATTTTCATGGTGACTTAGCAAATTCTGAACTGACTTCCCTGGCTACATCAGTCCTTCACAATGGTTGGATTCAGACTGGCAGCTCCATGCACACTTCTCCCGTATTAAATCTGCAGCTTTCAGCCTCTCAGAATTAGCTTTGCAGGAGATGAAAGCACTTCTCGTCCCTTTGGAGATTTCTGCTATAGCACCATTTCTTAACAATTAGGAAGGTCATCAGTTTTTCCTTCCAGCTGCCAGCATCTCTGAAGGAGGATTATCTCCAAATTGCTAACAGGTGCTACTTTAACAATTCTATTTCACCCAGGTTTTTTTTACTCCACTCATTCCTTTTCAGGAAAGTTACTAAATGAGTCACTGGGCAAATCTCTGTTCTTGGATTTTGCTCCAGAAAGATTCCAAGCCTAAACATTTTATCTTCTAGGGCTTTTCATGCCTTTATGGACTCCATCTCATTTCTTCCCTTCTTTCCAAAGTGTTAAAAGTGCTTGCTAAATTATATCTGGGACTTTTCTGTGCTTGAAGAGTATTAGCACCTATAAGGAAGTAAATTAATTCATAAGCATAAAGCATTTTCCCTGTTTTCCTATGCAATGCTACCTAAATTGTTATTTGAGGCTTGCATTATTTGATGCTTTATGTTTGGTTGATAAACCAAAAAAATAACAGTTGCATTTTTTTCTAGAGATCTAGAAGTCCTTCTGTAAGCATGATGTGTAGTAAATTTCATGAATGCAGTGAGACTTATTCCCAAGTAATATTCCTTAATGTAGGAGGCATTGGAGCAAGCATCCCTAGCAGGCTGAATCCTGATATATCATACAGTTTATCCTTCCAGCCTAGTATAATCATCTCCCTGACACGAAGTCTTCAGGGTTCTGGCAGAAGTGGTGGGATTCAAAAAAATTTACTACCGGTTCTGTGGGCATGGCTTGATGGACATGGCTTGGTGGACATGGCAGGGGAAGGATACTGTAAAATCTCCACTCAGAGGTGGTATTTGCCAGTTCTCTGAACTACTCAAAATTTCCGCTACCGGTTCTCCAGAACTGGTCAGAACCTGCCGAATACCACCTCTGTTTCCCATCTAATTGGCTCCAGCCTGGCACCAGCTACAGTGACCCAACTATCTTTGGACAACACCTGGTCTGATTTAATGTGATATCTAAGAAGGGGTACTACAAACAGTAGTAAGTCATGTGCAGTAGTTACATAATCAGCAGATTTAATTAAAATGTATCAAAGAAATCCATTTTCAGATTGACTGAAAGATGTATGGATGGATTTTTGTAGAATGTTCCAGTGCTTACTACTAGGATCTGTTGGTTCTGTTACCTTGATTAATGTTAATGTAACAGTGTTTATTCATTCTAGTACCTTCCATGTGGCAAACATGTTCCTACCACAAAAAATAGCCAATAGCTGAAAAAACTCCACCTTTTATAACAAAGTTGATTTCTCTTTGTTTTCCCCTTACAAGATGAGGGGAAAAAATATGTTCTACTTAGCTTTAGGAGACCAGAAAAGGAATAAAGAAAACTGAAGAATTTAGTTCCATTTTAAACAGTTACAAATGTTATAATTATTTATCACAATTGTATTTTTAAAAATGGGATCAACGCTTTGTTTGATTTTTTTTAATATAACCTTTCTTGGAATGGGGGGAGGAGAACAATAGTAGCTGACAGAAAACTCTGAACAAATTGTGGATTAATAATCAGGAAGCTAATTTTTTAAAATCTAATTGTTAGCAATGTTGTGACATCAAGGCAAGGCTAGTCTCAATATTTGGATATACAAAGTTACAGTTTAATTCTGCTCAAACCAAAGCTGTCGTATCAAAAAAGCAGCCCAGTGACATTGCACTGGAGAGTATGCCTTATGTTATTTTTCTCTTGATAATAAACTGGTCTTTTGTCAGCATTTTGAAAGGGTAAGAACATAGCCCAGAAGTTTTATTTCGAAGTGAGATGAGGAAGCCTTTTTCATCTGCTGTAACAGGGCAGGCAATCTGGGGTCTCTTAGATGTTTTGGGCTTTAGTTCGTGGCAGTGGATGGCAGACAGTGGAAAGAAAGCCAGGCTCAAAATACCTAGATGGTACGAAGTTACTGAACGCTATACCACAAGATGGAGAATCTGATGTTTTGTTATAGGGTAGGGTTATCCAACTCAAGGCCCGATCTGGCCCACAGGACTGCCCTGGTGTTCTGACCAAGGCTTCCTGAGACCGTAATTAAGCACATGCTTAGTTAAAACAACTCTTGTTTTATTTCAACGCTGGGAATTATTTTCATTCCCAGACGGTAATGAGTCCCAAACAGTCCCTTTGAGATAAGGGTACCTTTCTTTCCTTTGAATTGCTGCCAACAACTAGAGTGCCAAATGAATTATAAAAAACCAACCGAAGTACAAAGTCCACACAGAGCTCCAAGGATTAATTCAAACAGAAAGAATGACTTTGCTTCCTACAAAGGTTTCTTCACCTTTGCCTGTCCTTTATACCTTATGGGAGGAGCAATCACCTCCAAGCCTTACTCCCAAGTCGCCCCTTTTATTTCAGCTGCTCTTGCCTTCTAGCAGCTCTGTGCACACGCACACTGGGAAGAGGCTCCCCTGGTTCCTTTGCCTCACTGCTGCCAGACTCTGGAGGCTCCAGAGTCAGCACTCCACTCCCAGATGGTCCTGGCCCCATCTCTGCATCGGACGCAGGACCCTCGGCCAAGTCATCTCCAGACTCCTGGACTGGTCCCCATTCTTCCCCACTGTCCGATTCCGCTGCCATCTGCACAGGCTGCCGGCGAACCACAATACCTGGAAACAGTGAAGGACCAGCCCACAGTGCCTCTGCCAGTGAAAATGGAGCACAGGAGGGCCACATGCGGCCCTTCCGAGCTCAGTTTTTAGCCATGATGACCTCCTGTAGCCCTCTGCCAGCAAAAACAGAGCTTGGGGAGGCCGCGCAAGCTGGCTATGCCCCATGGCCACCCACTCACCCCCAACCTCCCAGGTCAAACACAATCCTGATGCAGCCCTCAATGAAACTGAGTTTGACACCCCTCTTAAAGGGTATATTTTCTGGCAAGGAAAAATGATAGCAGTTAGCATAACAAGGAATGGGAGCATGGGAAGCTGAGGGTTTTTCAACCAAATAGAATGTGCTTTGTTAAGTTGATACTTGTTGAGTCTGGTGATGCTAGTTGGCTTGGCCCAGCTTAGCCCAGGATGAATGCTCAGAGAGCCCAGTTTCTTATGCAAAATTTCACGATATGTATCCTCTCAGCTGCCTCTCTGAATGTTCAAACTCATGGTTCCAAGTAGGTTTTTTTCATTTTGAAATACCCCCCCTCCCAATTTTGTTCATTGATTTCTAATGAATGTCCAGACAACATCTTCTATTTTCATCCCTCCCACATTCTTCAATATTTAAATTGAAGAGAAAAAGATTGAATAGCTGCCCAAGGTATTCTGACCGATAAAACTAAGGGTTTTCAGTCTTCAAATCCCAAGTTGTGCAGGAGTTTCTTGAGATCTGAGATTATTCATAAATGATAATTAAAGCAGAGTGTACACTTTCTCTCATTAGGTATTTAACTTGGAACTGAGATTGTTCAGGAATGTCCTCGCTTTCTTTTAAGCAAGTTATAGCATTGTAGCACTTCCACCCCACCCCACCCCACTTGAATTTGGAATTGGAGAAGAGAAGATAGCAGAAACTTAACAGAAATTGCGGGTCATTTTTGGAATGTTCTCATCTAATTGGATATATCAGGGGCTTATAGGAGTAGTAATTCAAGTCACCAGACTAGAGCCATCAATGTCATCTACCAAAAGATGCTGCACAACTATTCTGTGTTTCCTTCCTTAATAGAGATATAAATGTTTAAAGATAAGACAGATGAGATGGAGGGAGGGAGTTATAAGAGTAAGATGATATTATTTGATTCTCTCTAATCAGCCATGAGAGTCAGGCAGAAAATTAGAGCTCCATCTGGAAGCATGTTGGTCAGGGGATAAACAATGTAAGATTCTAGAAAAGCCAAGTTTCTACAAAAACGCATGAGGCAAATTTCAGCAAAGTATTTGTGATGCCAAATGGGGTTGCCATTTTTTATGCCAAGCAGTAGTCATTGCCCTTTTAGTTTCCAAACGGGTAAACCATGTCCATCTGTTGAAGTCATTTCAGTGCCAGGTAAAGATTTTTTTCCCCTCTTGCCTAGGAGTTTTAACTCAATTTGGTTGTAGCTGTTTCCTAAAATGCTTTCAGCTGTGCATTTTTAGTCTCGTTTAATACATCTTTCAGTGTCTCCTCTTATGATGAAATGCATCTTTGGCATGTTATGAAACATATCCATATGATGGCTAAAATAAAAACCAGTTTATTATGACCCAAGGTTTCATAAAGTGAGATTCACAAAAGCTCCTTAATTTTAAAATAATTGATAGAACACATGGTGCTATCATTGAGTTCAGTGAGATCCACCAGATAGTTGATTTCCAACTATTTAACAATAAAAAAAATCTCCCTGTGATTATATTCACATAATATATTTAAGTTTGTTCCTAAACAGGGTTGCACAATGTACAGAACTATAGACTAAATGGATGATTCACACAATACAAATCTAATCAAGGTTAGTATTAATAGCCCTCATATAGATGCAAATGCAGCCATTTGTATTAGTTGACCTAATTAAGCATTTGCAGAAACACGTTACTGTGTCCTTTTCTCTCTTTAAATGAAATAAAACTTAAGGAAAGTTTTGTTTCTCTTGGGGAAAGCCAAGATAAGTTTGTGCTAAATTTTAGGGCTCAATTCTGATAATTAAAACAATTAATTGGGCTGGGCATGTGTTCAGAGATCCATATCTAATTTTGAGAATATTATAGTTCCACTGAGCTTCACTATATAAACTATTAGCTCCAATTGGTTCATTTTGGAAATCTAATATTCTTGCTTCTAAAAATCCTACTCTCAAGTTTGCCGGCCCATTTCTGGTTGAGAAAAATCTATTTGAGATTCAGTCAAATGGGAACTTGAAGTGGGGAATAATCCAGGCAACATCTCACAAGAAAGGTGTGAGTTGTACCTAAAGTATAAATCGATACTTCCACAGACAACAGTCAATGACAAAGTGGAAGAAAGATAGCAGAAATCCCCTGCCCTGTTCCTTCCAGAGTCATTTGCCTCTTCCTATTGTAATCTCCTCATATCAAGACAAAGGACTGGGTCTACTTGCAGAGCTTGAAAGAAGAAACATGGCTGCCTTTTGCTCTCTTCTGTTGGAGATACCTCTGTTCTAAGTCTTAATCTGCTTTACTCAGGCCAGCTACCTTACCACAGAATAGGCAACCCATATTTTGGACTGCAGCTGCCTCAATTATGGCATTTCTGCCAAAATCTCTGTAACTGCTGTCAAATATTCACTTTGCAACTATTTTCAATAGTGGTAGCAGCTGTAGGGGTATTACTATTTACATACTGCAGATGTTAATTGTTTCCAAGCGCTGTGACATAATCACACAAGCAGTTAGTCATGGCAGTTAACCTTGATTATTGTGCATAGTGAATCATTGCCATATCCTAGGCCCACAAATAGGTTGCCTTCTGGTTGAACTCTGTCTACTTGGGCAGTTTGCAGGGCTGATTTTACTTTCAAATCAATTTTCTTCTGCAAGTTTTTGTTTTTGTTTTGCTAGTTTGTTTGTTGGGTTGTTTCAAATAATAGTGTTAATTAGAAACATTTTCAATTGAATTCTTTATCATATTCAATTCTTTATCATATTGTTAGAAGAGCTTTCCTTTTGAGAGAGCTGGGGCACCAGAGTTGCTATATAGTGTATAACAAAAGCATGAGCCAAACCAAACACAACTTTATTGTCATCATTTATTTCACTAATATCTTCTCTTTCATTAACATCTTCTGATCCCCTTTAATGGAAAAGGACACATTTAACTGAAGTTTGCATTTTGCACAATAATAAATATTAACTCTTCATTGGTGTGCAATGAAGAGTTATTCTGGATTAATATTGTCCCCATCCAGCTCTATGGCAGAGATTTTTTTAACAAAATTAATAGTCTATGTTGCAATCTAGAAAAGCTTTGCTCCATTTCTTGCCTTCCTAATTCCATGTGTCTTCTTTCTACACTGATTTCGCACTGATTCAGTATTTTCTCTTTTTTAAGCTTTGTATGTATTTCTCTATGAAAAATGCAATTTCGCACAAGCATTTTTCTTTGGATAATGCAAAGCAATTGTAAATTATTTCTGAGATACATACACATACACACACATTTTTATTAGAGACTTGCACTTTAGAAATACAGAAAATCATTAATATTGATATAGGGGGTGTGAATCAGATAAGCCTACTTTAAAAGAGCAATTGAGCAAATTTCCCTCCAACCTGTAGAACTGAACTGCAAGAACAGAGGTGCAGCCATAGATGGCATTAAAAAAATATGAAAAACCATAGAACTTTGCTTCCAACTAGAAGTTGATCAGTTTTTGAAGCCCAAATCTTGAGCTGCATTTAAGTAGCTCTCGTAATATTATGGTATTATTAATATACCATGATACATTTCAGAATGGCCTTATTCCTAAATCTAATTACATAAAGAATTGTAGGTAGGTAGGTAGGTAGATGATAGATAGATAGATAGATAGATAGATAGATAGATAGATAGATGATAGATAGATAGATAGATAGATAGATAGATAGATAGATAGATAGATAGAAAAAGAAAGAAAGAAAAAGAAAAAAGTGATCATGCAACATTAGAGACAAGAGAAGAAATGGAAGAGGTTGATATTATTTTGTTTATGCTGAATATCAGTAAATAAGGAACAAGATGAAAGAAAAGCAATGAACAAAGGTTACTTAGTTATATTGCATTAAATTATTTGAAGGCAAAAGTAATTTTCAGACTTCTTTACAAAGCAATATGGCAATTTCCCTACGTGTTACTTAGTCTTCCAAAATCAGCTAATCATCTTTGTGTTGATGTAACATCAAGGAGGTCAGGTGTTATATCAACTCAGCGATGAGTGACAGACGTTAAAAGATGCTGTAAGTAAACAGTAACAAAATGGCCTGTAGGCTGAAGGATTTGTTATGGAAACCATGTGGTTTTCTTTGTGATATTCCAATGAATTCCTTTTGTCTGTGTCCTTAAACACAGGGTGTTTACAATAATTTGGGAAATACAGTAATATTGAAAACCCATTGTACATCTCAGTTCAACATACAAATCCAGTCTAGGCTTATGGTTAAAAAAACTTAAAAGAATTTATATTTCATGCAACTTGGATATTGTGAGTCTGGGTAGCATAAATAAATTAAACAAAAGAAATATTACTTTTGGTTGGACAGTCAGCCAGATATTTTGACTGGATGTGGCATTTATTCTCACGTATCAAATCCTTCCCAAGGATCTAGGATAAGCAGATGTTGTTGTTTAATAATATTAAAGATATTGTCACAAGATGTAAGCCATTCTGAGTAAATCTACTTTTTGCAATTGACTGCAATTGATTTTGTTCAAATGATACTCCAGATGTTTTGCGATTGCACCTAAGGTGCCTATTATTAGTAGTACTATCCTTGCTTTCCTTTGCCACAATTGTTTTACTTATATTTTCAGGGCTTTGTGTTTTTTTATTTTGTTCTGCTGTTTCAAAGTACTGCCGCATCCACTAACCAGACTTTTTTTGTCTTTCTTATCAACAATTGTTAAAGTCGGGATGTTATGTGGCAAATGTTTGTCTGTTTGAAGTCTAAAATCCTAGAGTGCTTTAGCGGCTTTATTTCCTATTACTTTGTCTTTTTTGTGATCCCATTATAGTTCTTGCTCAGCAAATGATATTTCTTGCAGGTCTTCCAATGTATCATTATTGCTACTTTGTCATATCATTGTTTGTAATCAGACTGTGCAATTTCTGCAGCAACTAACCAGGTGGTCTATTGTTTTTTTAGCTTATTAACATCATTTTAATTTACAAGATCTATATAGCTGCCTCTCTTAGAGCACAACAAATATAAAACCACAAAATGGAAAACCGGTAAAACAAAAGTTTTTTTTTTTAATGTAAAAGGTACTTCAGCCATTGTCCCAAGATACTCCCAACAAACTATTCACGAGCTCCCATCTCACACTATATCAGTGCCAGGAGAAAGAATCATTTCTTTATGGCCCTCCAGAAGGTAATTGGAATATATCTGAAATTCTTTATTATTATTCAGTAATAATAATGTGCTAAAGCTCCAAACATGAATAGGCAAACAGGAAATCACACTCCTCTCTCTCTCTCTCTCTCTCTCTCTCTCTCTCTCTCTCTCTCTCTCTCTCTCTCTCTCTGGTCTTCAAACTTGGCAAGTTTAAGAGTTGTGGACTTCAACTTCCAGAGTTCCTGAACTAACATGACTGGAGGAGGAATTCTGGGAGTTGAAGTCCATAAGTCTTAAAGCTGTCAAGTTTGAACACTCCTGCTCTATGGGACGTTCTGATTTTCCCAGCCCCAAAGCCTGAGTATTACCTGTGCTTTCTTGAATTCACCTCTTGGCTTCTTAAGGGCCTTTCTGCAGGCCTTGTCTCTTGTGTAGAAACTGGCTGAAGGTGAAGCTGGATTTAAAAATCCCTTCTAGGTTTGAATCCCTTCCTCCACTTTGGCCTCAGTCATGACCAGGTGATAGTTCTGTCTGAACTATGATTAACAGGATTGCTGATCTGTGAATTCTCCTTCCATCCTTGCAGGAAAGCAAATAGGATGCGCCCATATGCACATCTGGGTCACAATAATAGTTTCTCTTCCATTTTTCCTGCTTTTACAAGCAAGACAATAATAGCTAGGCCTTCTCCATGGTTATATCCTTTTTACCTGCAAATGGTGGAACACTTCTGGCAGACTTTTTAATCTCATTCAGGAATGACACTTATATTTCACTTTTTCATTTTAACTATTCCAAAATCCAAATGCTAGGGCAAAGATTAAGGTTGGATGCAACAGATTAGCTTTGCTTTAACCAGCATGAGAGCATCTCCCAGTTATCTGAAAAGATAAAATGAACTTGCATAATAGATGAGAATTTATGTGATGCTTGGTTTAATTTACCTCTGCTGATCTTGAAACAAACATTTATCACTTCCTGCCATGGAAAAGAGAAACTCTGTTGACGAGATAGTATGATTTGTAGCACAATAGGAAGCAACAGGGCTTTAAAAACATTGAAAAACAGTAGTAACAGCAAGCATTGCACATTATAATACTGTATAATTTGCAACCTAAATAGGTAAATTTAGCTGATTGAGGATTTATTGCTGGCTCAAGCAGATTAATTGATCTCTCTGGAGGTGAATCCATACTTAACATGCAGCTTGCTGCTCTTAGTAGAAAATGTAGATTAGCAACTGATAATACAAATATTATTTTTCCCACCATGAACAGGGGTGGATGAGTGATTCTGTAATAACAGGGAGCAAAGTTAATGTGTTACAGTCATTCAGGTATTGGGCCAGGGGTTCATCCCTAATGAGAATCCCTGCTTTACCACAGAGTCTCTACAGCACTTGTCAGATTTACAGGCTATTTTTAAACTCGAGTTCACTATTTTCAAGAACCCCTCTTTATATAGTAAATAGCTCTGAAAATTGTAAAGGGTGGTGATGGAAGGATGGAAAGGGGATGAGGGTTCTGACCCCTCTCAGCTGTTCCCCAATATCCCAAGGAAGTAAGCGAGATAGGTTTTCTCCAATCATGCTAGGCAATTTGACTGCCAGAAAACTTTTTTTCAAAAATCTGCTGCCCTGGAATTTAAAATAGAGAAGGAAGGAAGGAAGGAAGAGAAAGATTCCCATGATCTTTCTCATATTTATCCTTTTTATTTTTTCTACTACCTTCTCCTATGGGTTTCATGATTATATGACTTTGTTGTGTATATGTACACTGAGAACTAATGTACTAGAGACGATGCCTTGTGTGTCCAATCACTATTGCCGAACTAGCCTAGCCTAGTCTAGTCTATTCGCACAGTGGTTAAAGTGCAGTATTGCAGGCTAACTCTACCCACAGCTTAGAGTTCGATCCTAATGGGGCTCAAGGTTGACTCAACTTTTCATCCTTCCAAGGTCAGTAAAATGGGCACCCAGTTTGTTGAGGATAATATACTAACATTGTAAACCACTTTTGTTGTTGTTGTTAGTCGCGAAGTCATGTCCAACCCATCGCAACACCATGGACAACATTCCTCCAGGCTTTCCTGTCCTCTACCATCCCAAGAGTCCATTTAAACACTTGCAGACTGTTTCAGTGACTCCATCCAGCCACCTCATTCTCTGTCATCCCCTTCTTCTTTTGCCCTCAATCGTTCCCATCTCTTCTCAAGTTAGTCCTTCCGTCTCATTAGTTGGCCAAAGTATTTGAGTTTCATCTTCAGGATCTGCCTTCTAAAGAGCAGTGATCTCTTCTAGGACTGACCGGTTTGATTGCCTTGCAGTCCAACATTCAAAGGCCTCAGTTCTTTGGCGCTCAGCCTTCTTTATGTAGAAAGTGCTATAAAGCACTGTGGGGCAGAATATAAGCCTAAATGCTATTGCTAAATGCTATGAAGCACTTGAAAGCTCCAAGATATGTGGAGGAAAGGGGGAAATTCTCTGTCTCCCTCAGTACCAACAATCATCCAGACAAGAATTCTGAAACAGCCCTAAGAAGAATTCTACCATCTTGATAGAGCAAGCCAGTTGGTGAATTGTTGACATGGGCAAGAAACAAAAGGAAACTAATTTTTCCTGACAAGGTAGTCGCTGCATTCCCATGTCACGCCAAAATCTGAACAGCTAACATGCAAGAGGGGAAGACAGTGGTTGCAAAGAGAAGGGGAAAAGAGTTCAGCCATTGCCCTGAGCAAATGCTGCCTTGCCCTTCAGCTGCTTTTAATACAGCTGTTGTCACAAAAAAAAAACATTTAATATCTGGTTTAAAGTGAACTCCCCAAAGGCTGACAGATGCAGAATCTTTCACTGATGATTTCAGGACTCCTTGGCTATGGGTGGAGGATGGGGACCTGATGCTGAGCAGCCTGTGATACCCACAGATCATTAGGTAAGGAAAGGGGTGGCCACTGGAGAAGGATGGCTCTCTGTTTCACCAGGCAGCCCCTTCTCTGTCCCTGCCCAATGATCCATGGAGTGGTAAGTTAACTGATAAAGCAGGATCCACCACCACCACCCCAAAAAAAATTCCAACCTGCCTTAGAGTAGCATCTGCAGAAATACCTTCCTCAGCCCAACTGCTTCCCTCTACTTCTGTCTCTACCCTACCTCTTCCTTTACAAATTAAGCATAAGAACTAATGGATGATGTCATGGAGATGAAAACAAGGAGGAGAGGCATAAGTTCTAGTCTCAAGGCCAGATCAGCAATCGTGATACCAATAGCTCAACATATGGATTATCCCATTAATCTAGTCAACTGTCAATATTAACTTTCTCCCTAGTGGCAATCCAGATTAAGAAGAATTTTCTCCCACTAGCTGGTAATTTTCTTAAATTGTGCTGTATCACATCTATGAAACTTTTCAGGAAGAAAATTTTATGCCAACAAATTTTCCAGACAGAATGGTGGATTGCACTTAACAGAGGCATGAGCAAATACTCCAGGACCCTGGAATTCATATCCAGAGAAAATTTGGAGGAGGGAGTGTTATGTATTTCACCTTGAGGTGCTGAAGGAAAAGAAAATATAAATGTAACAAATAAAATAATAAGTTTAACTATTATGTTGAATTGTAAAAATAAAATTCTATTTCCATGTTTTCTACACATTAAATAAAAAATATGAGATATAAGCTTGGAAAACCTGGCTTTGGAAATCTTGAAATTGTTCTGGTTTAATACAGTACACTTACAGTACAGTACTTAATTTACAACCATATTGTCCTTGTTAATTCTCAAATAAGATATGTTAAGACAGTGACACACTTTTTCTTGCATTACTCACTGAAGACTGTGAATTCACAGGTTTAGCAGATAAGTTTGATAAAATCTACAAGTGACTTTCTTAAATAATAATTAAACATCACCCCCAATTCTAATCCCCCATGTAAAATATACCATGCTTCCAAGCTTGGCTGTTATTTCAAGATATTACATTTGAGGAATGTATATGTTTTGATGACACACTCTTTTTAATTTCATTTGCACATTTTCCTTCTGTAAGGTAAAGGTGTTAATTGCAAGTATACTGGCCGTAGTTTATTGTTTATTTGCTGAAATCATTATAGGGCATTAAAGTCCCAAACATCTAAGTGATTTCAACTTTGGTAATTTCAAATTGTGTAGACTCTAACTCCAAGAATTCCCTAGACAGCATGATCATTAATGAGAACTCTAGGAGTTGAAGTGCACACATCAATTGAGAAGTGTTAATCTACCCTCTTGAAAATGTAGGATGGGGGAAGTTTATCTCCCAGAGGTGCTACAGAAGTTCAACCATCCCATCAAACTGCTCAACTTGCTAATTGAATCAGATTTCAACTACTGGGATACAATATAAATCTGGGACCTTGGCAAGCAGATGCTACCTTCCCATCTTCAAAATGTACAAAATGATGCTCTACTATTTTTGGATTTGCAAATAAGCTTCATAAAACACACAATATTTATCCTTCTATACCTCTGAGCCAATTTGCTTATTCCCCAAATGGATTATATATTTGAACATGTCTGTACTGTATATTGTTAAACCACTAACAGTTCCCTAATCAATGACAAGTTCCAATGGCAACATTCACTCAGATTCTTTGGAGTGATCGCTGAAGATTTATTCTATTTCTAAAATTCCATTTTTTTAAAAAAATGGAGATAGTATAATATTTATATAAGTAGTTTCAGATCCTAGGAAATGGATCTGAGTCCTCAAAAGTGCTTTAGGCCTTGGCCTACTCTTTTCTTCTCTTCTCCTTCCAGATCTTCAGTTTTGGGGCTCTGTATTAACCCAAAGCAATTTCAGAAGTGTGAGATCTCATGTTGTCAAAAAGGGTCAGAGATGAGATGATCTACCTCAGTGTTGTGGCATGTGGAATTCACACTTAAACCTATTTTTCCTTTTATTATGTTGAAGAACTAGCACAGTTGTGGACAGAGAGGTTTCCCACTGTTAAGGAACTCTCACATCCCTCCACCTTCAAGCTCAGCCCCATCAGTTTTCCCTTCCGGTAGCGGGTCTGATTCCAGGGCATTTTGCCGAGGCATTATTTCAAAGCCCTTTAAAATGCAACAAAACAAAGAGTACGTTGGTAGCAGTGCAGATCTCTGCTTCTTGGCTTTCTTTCCACATTTTAATTTTATTCTGTAGAAATTACTGCACAAATGCACAAAGCATGAAATGAAAGTATGAAGAGGGAGAGAATGGGCAGAACGAGAGAGAGGGTGGGAGGGGGAGAGAGAGAAAGAGAGAGAGAGAGAGAGAGAGAGAGAGAGAGAGAGACTGATTTTGCGTTCTCCAGCAGGTATCCTCGGCATCTTGAAACCTGATGGCAGTGAACATGACCGCAGGTCACTTTTCAATTTGCCTTTGAATAATTGAAAAGTGGAATCTGTGTGATATGGAAGTGCTTGATTTCAGGGGACAATTTCTCATTTACTATTTTTGAGAAACATATAGAAGCTCCAACCAGTCCCTTCTCACAGAGAGACAGCAAAGCTGCAGCAAAACATTCTCAAAGTTCTGACATTGTTTTTTTTTTCTTTCAAACAAATGTTTCCTAAAGGACCAGCTACCGAGAAACAATTTTTAAATAGTTGGATATAATTTCTGCCAATCAAGCCATATCCATTTGTTTGGCAAAAAAATATGTTGACAACTATGTTCATAACTTTTTCCCCCACTGATTGATTGATTGATTTTATCGGGCTTCTATGCCACTTGAATTGCCGTCAAGTCAGAGTTGCTTACTTACCCTATTCTGTAAACCAAGATTTCAAAATATGTCTTCAACTTGGACAAAGCGAACTGATTAACAGTTGTATGCCAAGGACAATTAATAGACTCAGTTCAAAAAAATGAATCACCACACAACAAATAAGAATGCTTCATAATACATCAGTTCCAAAGCCTTCTGGAAAAGGCAGGTTTTAATGACCTTAAAAAGCCAGTCAATTGGGGTCATACGGATCTCTGTTCCAAAGATGTAAGAAAGCAGTTTGAAAGGGCTTGTCTTTGTGGTTCCTGAAGGTGATAGTCTGGCACACCAGGATGTAATTACAGGTAGTCCTTACAACCATTTGTTTAGCGGCCATTTGAAGTCAAAACAACACTGAAAAAAGGGACTTATGACTGATCCTCACACTTATGACCACCACAGCATTCTCATGATCATAAAATCAAAATTTGGACACTTGGCAATCAGTATGTGTTTATGGCAGTTGCAGTCATATAACCATCATTTGCAACCTTTCCAGCCAGCTTCTGACAAGAACAGTTAATGGGAGAAGCTAGATTTGCTAAACGACTACATGATTCACTTAACTGCAATTATCCATTGAACAACTGTGGCAAATTGAGGACTGCTTGTATGTCTTTGCTTTTGGAACAATCAACTCCTTCTTGGAGGCTTAGGATGAAACTGCACTTTCATAGGCATAACTCTGAACTCAATTTTTGGAGAGAGATTTTGCGATTCTAAAATGTGTAAGGTGGTGGGAACTAATAACAAATGTTCATTTTCTACTAGACTCACTCTTTCCAGCTGTTTTTTTTTTTTTTTTTTACATCAGACAAGAACATCCAAACACAGGAGCATTGGTATCTTTTTCATAGCAGTTCAACGGGAAACAATGTCCAGTGGAACAACATAAGATAAAAAGTCTTTTTCTTTCTATTGTAACTTTTACCTCCAAATTACAGCCACAATTCTTGGCAACGGGAGAAACTGGATATATACGGAGCTATGTCTAATTTTACTCTTTATCAACATGCGATGGAGGAATCCGTGTATTCTCTGATTTTCTTAGGCTTTATTTTAAATTTGAAATATTGCTTTTGCATAAATTAGCAATCCTATAATTCTATGGGCCTAACATTTTATCTTCTGATATTGCTCAATGTATTGTCTCTTTTGGTAATCTTTATTCTTGTGTATTATTGTCATTGTCACACTGTATAGTTTGACATCATTCTAGACTAAGATCACACAGTGCAGCTAAAATAGCCAAAAAGAAGAAGTTAACCAAAATATTGCAGTTCTAAATAATATCCCTTGTTATAAGGAAAAGCTTGAGCTATATATTACTAGAAGGCAGAGATCCTTAAATTCCTAGTGGCATACAGCATAAGCAATGTTCAGTTTTTAATCTAGCGATTCAAGAGTTATCAGACCCTGAAAGTCACCCTGATTTTCAGCCAAGCAGTTCTTTTAAGTACTGATCCATGACAGAAGATTGCAAACCCCAAATCAGCCTTGTCTAAACTGTGCATATGTAGCCAGCCAGCCAGTAGAAGCACTTATTTGAATTTTGTTGAGATTAGCATATTGCAGCAATGAAAGAATATGCTGAATCACAGCCTCAAAGCATGCATCTACCACGCCAAAATCCATCCATTACCACCCCCACATAAAAAAGCCTCCATCTGTTGGCTGGGCCAATACACAAATGTTAAAATGTAAAGGGTATTATGTTAAAAAAAAAAAGACATATACAGATGCATTATGGGAAGCAGCTGAAATGCTGGAATACAGATGAATATGGTTGATACACAACAATGCAAACTGGTGAAAGTTTGCATTGTCATGTTTCTTTAGAGATTTTTTACTTTTGCGGGCCAGGGGTGGTAATCCTATACCCAACCCTCCTCACATTATCCGGACTTGGGATTGGCTGGGTTATCTCAAAAGAAGAGATGAGCCAGGTAGAGTTGCGATGATGCCAAAGATTCTGTGAATGATTGAAACCACTGGAAAACAAATTGCTACCCAATGTGCTCTGCACAGGATATGATGATGATAATGATGATGATGATGATCTCATTCGAGACAACGACGAATCCACATACAGACAGGAGGTTGTACAACTTGCCTCGAGGTGTAACTGGAACAATCTGGAACTGAACACACTCAAAACCATAGAAATGGTGGTAGATTTTAGGAGATACCCTCCCATACTACCACCTCTTACAATACTAGGCAACACAGTATCAACAGTAGAGACCTTCAAATTTCTAGGTTCTACTATATCACATGACCCAAAATGGACACCTAACATCAAAAACGTCATCAAAAAAGCACAACAAAGAATGTTCTTTCTGCGCCAACTCAGAAAGCTCAAACTGCCCAAGGAGCTGCTAATACAGTTCTACAGAGGAATTATTGAGTGTGTCATCTGCATCTCTATTAACTGTCTGGTTTGGTTCTGCAACCCAACCAGACAAACACAGACTCCAGAGAGTAATTAGGACTGCAGAAAAAACAATTACTACCAGCCAGCCTTCAATTGAGGACCTGCATACTGCACAAATCAAAAAGAGGGATGTGAAAATATTTACAGACCCCTCACATCCTGGACAAAAACTGTTTCAACTCCTTCCCTCAAAACGACTCTATAGCACACTGCACACCAGAACAACTAGTTTTTTTCCCAAACGCCATCACTCTGCTAAACAAATAATTCCCGCAACACTGTTCAACTATTTACAAAGTCTGCATTACTATTAATCTTCTCATCACTCCTTATCGCCCATCCCCTCCCACTTGTGACTATATGACTGTAACTTTGTCGCTTGTATCCTTATGATTTATATTGACTGTTTCCTAGTATGGTCTGATTTCTTATTGTACCCTATGACTATTATTAAGTGTTGTACCTGATGATTCTTGACGAATGCATCTTTTCTTTTATGTACACTGAGAACATTTGCACCAAGACAAATTCCTTGTGTGTCCAATCACACTTGGCTAATAAAAAATTATATTCTATGATGATGATGATGCAGCAAACTGGTACAGCATAGTACAGTACTGAATATTATATGATATTGCACAGTGTACCATAACTCTAGATAGCTAGGAAGTTGAGTGACTGATAGAATTTTCCTTGCATAGAGGTTCTTCTCCCTGGGTAGAGTCTTCTTTTCCATATCACTCTGTGTATAGAATGCTTGCTGTACAGGCTGAAGCTGCCACAGTCGGAGCCAATAATTTTCAGGACAGGCAAAACCATTATGTAAACATAGAACACAAATATTTCCAGGTGTCAGGGCAGAGGAAAGTCTGACAAAAAGATAATTAACTCAAAGGGGTTGGAGTTGGAGGAAGGTTTTGACATATATACAAATTGTTTAATGCTAATCTTGATTGCTGTCTTCTGCCTAAGCATTGCTTTGCACATATGTGACTTCTTTCTTGTTGACAGTAAAGTACCTTCTATGCCGAGTGTGTGAAGCCTTTGCTGTCAGTTACCCAAAATGGAGCTGCATTTGTAGAGAGTTGAGGTTTACTGCCATGCTTGATGTGAAATCTGACAGCACGGCCTGTCTACTCATATTATGAGTGGATAATCCATGCTCCAACCCCAAGATTAAACAATAGCTACAAATCCTCTTGCAATGCTGCTGACCACAGATCAACTTGTCAATGCCAGAATCAAGTTGCAATCCAGATCGACCAGCTAACCCAGAAAATGTACCAGTTAGCCCAGCAAGTGGAGCAGAATCTGCCATAATGGTGACTTCAATCTGTTCTGGCCTAATATTCAGTAGCTATTGCTGCCTTAATACTAGTCTTCCTCAACTGTGTACCTGCTTCCCTGCCTAGATGAAAATCCTAGTGAATTTATTACCTTCTTCACAAATTATATGTCTTCCTGAGCAATTTCCCATGGATCAATCTCATGTAGGATTTATAATTGGCCTAATGACAGAGGCAATCCTCCTTCTGATAGAGAACAGCCCAGATTTGGACAATTACACCAATTTTGTGATACCTCTGAGGGCTAACTTTAATGCTATAAGTGACCACCAGCTACAAAATCTATCACTTCTGACAGGATAAGCACACACTGTGCAAAAATAGACAGCAGATTTTAGTCATTAGCTCAGGATGAGGGCTGGTATGAAATAGGCTTCATTGACCAGTTTAAAGAGGGACCTGAAGAAATATGGGATGAAATCATCAGGAACGCCTGAAAGTTGTTTTTTTTTCTGTATTAATGCAGGTATACCTAGGTATCAATGGTATTCTGAAAGAAATGCAGCAGAGTATTGCTTTTAATGTGCCTGAATTGGACTACTGGGGCCTGTATTTCCTTGGAAGGAATTCAGAATGATCCAGCTAAGTTCAGTCTATTCTGTTTTGCAGAGTAAGAGGAAAGATGTACACAGTTTTCTGAGCTTTGCTCATTTTTACCATAAATGTGTTCTACATGTTGTAGAATAAGATGTAGAACTGCACTATCTGACCAAAATAGGTTTCCCTTTAAGTGGAATTCTATTGCCCACTAAACCTTTAATCAAACAGGCATTTACTTCTCAGTCCAATCCCTAGGCCCCAACTGCCTCTTTACTGTACAGGCTGATGCTTCCAGTTTTGCCACGGGAGCTTTATAATTTGCTCTATGGTTTGTGGATAGTTTCATTCCTCCACCACCCCACCCCACCCCGAAACTATGCTTTCCATTTGTGGCAACTCTTTCCAGGCAAGACAAACTACATATAATGTTTTTAACAGGAAACTTTGGGCCAGTAAAGAAGCCTTTTAGCACTGGTGCCCTTTCATTGAAAGGGAATATTCTCTAAGGTCTGAATAGACAAGAATGTAGAACACAAATTTCTAATAGAGCTGCAATGTTGTGAGCATTATTCTTTTTCTTATTTTAACTTTCATCTGTCTCATAGTCCCAGTGTGAAAAACAAGCAGGAGGATGTCCTATCACAAGAACATTTCTGACCCATGAATACTGCATGGGGAAAAAATATTCCCTAACACCTGCCCTGCCCTGTAAGATTCTTGCACCTGGAAAGGCTACTCCTTTCTTAACCAATCAAAGCATTTATGTTGGGGAGGGACAAGAGAAAGAAACAGAGTTGATACAATCTACATTCACTAAAAGGACATTTATGTGTGAAGATTTGGATAGATGAGGGTCCTTTTCTACTTTCTATCACTTGCCTTCAAAATGGGGAGACCCACATCACGACAACTGGAAGCCAGTTCCAATTGTGTACTGATTAAACCATCAGACTTGAAAGCAGGAGACTGTGAGTTCTAGTCCTGGCCTTGACCATGAAAGCCAATTAGGTGACCTTGGGCCAGCCACTCTCACTCATCCCAACTCACCTCACAGGGTTGTTGTTGTAAGGAAAGTAAGGTGCATTGGACATGTTCTCCACCTTGAGTTATTTCAATATAACTGGACACTTTGGTATATTCAAAATATTTCCCTTCTCCATGACTTTTGATGGTCTCATGTTAAAATAGACATCATGTTAGTCTGTAGGCTTTAATGTCTATTCTAACAAGTCTGCTATTCCCTCTACTGTACAGTTTCCCTCTAGTCCTTGGGCTAGGAAGAATTAATTTTGGCCTGAAAACTGCTACCTCTATAGCAGGGGTGTCAAATTCAAGGCCCAGAGGCCGGATCCAGCCTGCAGGGTTCTTAAATCTGGCCCATGGGGCTTGCTTGGAAACAGCAAAGGACTGGCCCACAGTGCCTCTCCAGAGAAAATGGAGCTCAAGAGGGCTGCATGCAACCCTCCCGAGCTCCGTTTTTGCTGGCAGAGGGTTGCAGGAGGCCGTTGCAGCCAAAAATGGAGGTCAGGAGCCCATTTTTGCTAGCAGAGCACTTGGGCTGCCACAGGTGCCCCTGACATGAATGATGTCGAGCTGGCTACACCCACTCTGGCCTCCCAAAGTCATATATAACTCTGATGTGGCCCCTCAAGGAAATTGAGTTTAATACCCTTGCTCTACACCATTCCCATTACCATGCCTACAAAGCAGTTCTGTAACTAATGCAAGATGCTTGGGGTGGCAATATGGAAAAAATGTCTGGGTAGATCATGTCAAGTTAATAACATCTCATAAAGGTAGAAGAATGTTGGACCTTGTAATGCCACCTGTCTACAAGGAATGTCTACAAGACAATATAGAAGCAGGCAATGAGAATCTAATCTTCCTAGAGAGCCTCACCTGGCAATAGATATATGTCAAATGGTGTTGTTTGTTGACAGATGGCTAAGGAAGGAAAAAGAGGGCTATAGGCAATGGTTCCAGTACCTCCAGTACCTCTTTGTGTACAGCTAAATTGGCAGAGATGCCACTACTGCACACCAACACGCAGCTGCAACCTAGACCAGAGTTCCTGTCCAGAAACCTGTCCAGCTTTACGGACCAGTGGGGGCAGGAGAGAAGGGATGGTTCCATGTGAATGGCCAGAAGCTCATGAGCATATGCAGCTCCATTTGTGCAAGTGGCATGTATGTGTGCCCGCCACTCACACAAATGGGGATGCACATACACATGCGTGCATTTGCTGGCCACTACGTTGCTCATCCACCGTTTCCACAGCCCAGTTGCAAAAAGTTCATGGCCCACTAGTGGGCTGCAGCCCAGAGGTTGGGGACCCCTGACCTTGATCATCCAGTCTCTTAAATTTGACAGATAGAACTAGATGCTATTCTGGTAATCATTTGTCTAAGTTCACTCATGTCATTTTCTGTTGCAACCTTCTGAAACCATAATTTACCCAATTATTTAAATCATTATGGAGGAATGCAGTTCACAACATATTTGGAAAAGCTTGGTATCAAATATTTAACTTCTATCAGAGGGGAGCTTGTGTGGTGTAGTGGTTAATGTAGCAAGTTACAAACTGCGAGACTATGAGTTCTAGTCTTGCCTTAGGCACAAAGCCAACTTCTGTAAAATTTTGCCAAGAAAACTTCAGGATTTCTTTGGGCAGTCTCTGAAAAATGGGATATGATTGAATGGGGAAAAAGAAATAACTCTACCTGGCCTATGCCCATCCCATGCTCTCAGGGGCAGAGAGCAAACACCATCTTAGAACAATATTTTTTCTATATAAAATACCAGCAAAATAATTGATCTAGTTTGTTTACATATGGTAGAATTATTTATAGTAATTCAGTGTATACCTCTACTGAGATCAGGAGTAGGATGCTACCGGTTCTGCCTGGCTCTATAGAACCAGTAGCTCTGAAAAGTAGCAGACACAGAAGCAGCAGACACTGTTTGGCCTACATGCCCACCCGGGCTGTTAACTGACCTTTATTTCCTGCTTTTTCTACCTCAGCTGCTTTGCGCGGCACAGCTGAGGCTGAAAAAGCAGTAAAAAGTGGTTTTTCAAATACTGCACACCTGCACACAGCACTTATCAGCTGTCCGGGAGACACAGCTTTAAGTGTATTACACACATGCAGCACACAACTGGAACACATGCACACAAAGTGCGCATGAACGTGCAAAACGTAATCACCGAACTGGTAGTAACAGTGGTTGAATCCCATCCCTGACTGAGATGTTATCCTTTCAAGCTCTTTAACAGTTACAACCTGTACCAACTGTCTATGGAGATTCTCAATCAACTAGATCATGGTTGTCTCAAATGTGCTTTTTTAAAAGGCAACTGGGCTTCTTGTTTTTGCTTAAAGATGTTTCGCATCTCATCCAAGAAGCTTATTCAGAACTTTGGAGCAACCTGCACCAACTATCGTGTTTTCCAACTCTATGCTTTCCAGAGGGTTCCTATTTTTTGAGGAACTGACAGTCCATCACTTCCTCAAGGACCATCTGGATCTTGCTACATCCTCTAGAAAGAGTTCAGAGAAGAGCAACAAAGATGATTAAGGGACTGGAGGCTAAAACATACGAAGAACGGTTGCCGGAACTGGGTATGTCTAGTTTAATGAAAAGAAGGACTAGGGGAGACATGATAGCAGTGTTCCAATATCTCAGGGGATGCCACAAAGAAGAGGGAGTCAAGCTATTCCCCAAAGCACCTGAGGGCAGGACAAGAAGCAATGGGTGGAAACTAATCAAGGAGAGAAGCAATTTAGAACTAAGGAAAAATTTCCTGACAGTTAGAACAATTAACCAGTGGAACAACTTGCCTCCAGACATTGTGAATGTTCCAACACTAGAAGTTTTTAAAAAGATGTTGGATATTTGTCTGAAGTGGTATAGGGTTTCCTGCCTAGGTAGGGGGTTGGACTAGAAAACCTCCAAGGTCCCTTCCAACTCTGTTATTCTATTCTATTCTCACAACTTTGGGTCTCCCAAAGACTTTTGCTGTCTATTTTATCATTAGGAGTTACTCCCCAATTGTGGTAGAAGACCATGTGATCTCCTCCTCTCCATGACAGTCTAAAGCGCTGGATGCTAATTTAGTGGACTGTTTCCTAGACTTGTACAGATCAATCCTATTATGTCTTGTCTGCAGCTTCCAGTTACAATGATAGTATTTCACCATTCACTCCTGGTCCTGGATATTTTCTTGGCTGTTTGGCATGCCATTTTGGTGAAGGAAAAGGGGAGAATGAGGTGGAATGAATCCTAGATTGAAATGTTAATTGGAAGGGCAACTCAAATACCATACGATTGCAGGAAGCAGTAGAAACCCACCCTTCGCCAGCTCCACTTGCAATAACCTCCAAATCACTGGATTAGCCAGACATTTTGGCTTTGGTACTTGACAATTCTAATTTAGATGAAGAAAGGGACTAGTTTGAACAGAGTTCCCTACCCAAGGCTAAGAGATAAAATTCTAGAGAGGAGGTCAGGACTGTGTAGTTCTACAAAGAGAAGGGATAGAAGGTCCTGAAATAGGAAGATGTCCCCATTTCAGCCAAAAGAGGAAATGGTTGTTTGAGGAGGGGGAGTTGATATCTCTTTAAGGTGAAATGTCATGGGGAACATGGAAATCACGTTCACCTATCAGTGGGAAGAAGGTACATTATTTTCCAGAAGTGAAACAGCTGGCACTAAAGAGCTGCTAGCATCCATGCCTCTTCCCTCTTCCAATCCTAAGGAGTAGAGATAAATCAAACAGCAAGAGCACAGAAGCAGTAAGTAACTGAAACTAAAAGCTTTCAAGAGAAGGACAACCCCAGGAAATTGACTAAGAAGCCCTTTGGGGAGATATGCCCCACTTGGTAGATTTAAGTTAGCTGACTGCTCTTCTCATTGCTGCTTAAAACTACAACATCTTATCCTGAACCTCCTGAACCTTTTGAATCTTTGAGTCCAATGGTGACTCTATCCCCATTGGCCTCAAACCTTTGGATCATTGATAATGACTTTTTCTCACTTGCTTCTTGGATTTGAAGTTGCTATAAGAATAAAGATGCAAACTCTTTACAACTCCCTTCAGAGTAAGCTGCTTTCTCTCCCCATTTCTCTGCCCTTCTGCTTTCTCAGTTCTAGACCTGTTACTTCCCACTAGAGGGATTTATTGCTATTGCAGCTATAAAACAGGATGGCACCATAAATAAATATGAAATCACTACAGTTGAGGACAAAGTGGGGAAAATGGGATGGTTTTACAGCAGTTTTGGTATATGTTACAACCCAGTAAACGGTAGCATGTACAGTTCAATAAGAGCCATGTCTACAAAAGATCCAAACATAAAAGAATATGATACAGAAACATCAATCTATACAAAAGGGTGAGATAAAACAGCAACCTTTACCCATTGTGCATTGTAAATCAATAAATATGTTGAGACAGACTTAGAAAGTATGTATATATGCATTTTTATTTGACTACATTTATATATTACTCCAATCCACTAAATAAAAAGAAAAATTCTTGCCACTGGGCTAATATTTTTTGAAGATATATCATTGGCCATTTTTTCATTGATGACTTAAAATATTTTACAACATTATTTATCTAATAGAAATCCTAATTATTGCTATATATAATAATGTGAAACCATAGCTGCCAGTTCTTGGCCTTAATATTCATTGAGTTCTTCCCAAAAGCCTAGGATGTCATAATGTCATAATTGGTGTAATATATATGTGGATTCAAGCAGTATATTTGTAGTTGAGAGGTGGAAATGTGCACGTTTTCTAAATGCCATACAAGATGTTTTGGGTATCATACCCAGTGTGCTGATAGCCATTAAATCTAGCTTATGCCATCTTTAAACTTCAATTTTCAGATCTTAATCTGAATTTTCAGATCTTCTTCAATTCTTTGTCTTCTATTCAACTATATCCTGGTATTTCCACTTCAAGTATCTACACTTTCTTCTTTTCAACCACAGTTAAATTCGCCGAAACAAGCTGAGACTTTATCTATCAGTATTCAGAAATTCCACAATATTTTAACCTGCTCATTTTTTTACTACTTTTCAACTACATGTTGCCATCCATTTTTCATTACTGAAATATGTCAATTTGTACAGATGTTACAGTGAATCGCTTTGGGGATTGTATTATGCAATTGTTTATTATCAGTTTGTGCAATTTTGCACAAGCTGAATATATGATCTACTATTTCTTTTGTTTCTTTACACAGTCTGCATTTTGAATCATTTGATCATTTTTTCATTCCGGCCTTTGACTGCATTAGTTGAAATGGCTTGCTGTTGCACAGCCTAAATCAAGCCTTCAATTTCTTACTTTAATCTGCAGACCCCACAATACAATGGGAATAACTCAAAGAACAAGAAGAGTTTCTTATTCTAATGTTCAGTTGTAAGCTGTTGTGAGGTTTTATCTTTATCTGCTTTCCCCTCAATCTTGTGCAGAAATTGACCATGTGAAGCACCAGCTTTGAATTGGATTTGGAAATGAGATAGCAGCCTATTTTATTATTGTTTTTCTTGGTAGTAGCAATATTAGGAAGAGCAATCTTTTTGCCTGTTCTACCACTCCAAAATTGGAGGATAGCAACACACTCTAAGCTCTGCTACAGTAGATGGACACTAGCAGGCAAAAATGAGGGCTGAAAATGTATTTGCATCTCTCCAAGACTATTCCCTTTTAAAAAGATTTCCCCTACCATTGCAAACAATGAGACAATCCATCTAATCTAAATATCACACCAATGGGAAACTACTGGAGATTCTTTGCAGCCTCTACCTTGTTTCTTGAGATCTTTCTAGGTAGGTTCTGATGTCAGATCAAGCCACATGCTTCTGTTAAGGCTGGAAGCAGGGATGGGCTGCTGGGGCTTCGCAGGGGTTCAGGAGATCCTCTACCTAAGATTCTGCAAAGTTCAGAGAACCCCCAAATCCCACTCCTGGCTGGCCCCACCCCACCCCGCCCACCCCTCCCAGGAGTCCACACACAGCCTGTTTTGGATACAGGTAAGTGCAGGGCATGCATGGAGGCTCGGGGAGGGCAAAAAACAGGCCTCCTGGAAGTTTGGGAAGGTCAGAAACGGGCCCGTTTCTGGCTTCCAGAGACCCTCCAGAGTCAGGGGAAGACAAAAATTCCCCTCCCCACACCATGGTGAAGGAGGCCGAATAGGCCACATCCACCATGGCCATGCCTACCCAGCAACCAGGCAGACAACCCGTTGCTAAATTTTTGAAGCCCACCCCTGGCTGGAAGGGAATCAACAAATACTCCAAACAATCTGATGGCCACTGGAATATTATTCTAAGTTTATTGTCATTTTTCATTGCATTTCTTGAAAAGTATGCATCTGAAGGGTGAAACAAAATGAATACAGTAAATATAATACATAAAAATATACAGCCACAAGATTCCAACTTTTGTGACCAAAGGTATGCATGTTATTCTTCAATTTTAGGGGAGTGAAAATTCTCTACACAGGTCATCAATCTTTTGCTTTTTCTGAGGCATGCAATGAAGTTCATTACTGTATTACATTGATGGGGGAGATAATTGTCTTTTCTGTGCTACAATACTAGTTCTGCTGTGAAATGCAGGGTCTCCTTGAGCAAGCAAAAGATTTTTAGATTCCTGTCTTGTAATGTAGGTCCCTGATGTTACTGAAATATCTTTATGCAATCAGATCTGTTTGGCTTTTTGCACTGCATTAGACAATAGTCCCATCATGCAATGCATAGCTGCATTCAATTTCCCTAGCAGGATAGTGCAGACATAACAGCAGTTGTACAGTTCAGTCAGGAGGAAAAGGCACAAAGTGTCTTTTACAATGCTTCAAAGCCCCCATTTGGAAAGGATAGAAGGCATTTCTTGATGTACTCAAGATAAAAATGTATACCATCCCACTTGTATCATGACATCCACATGTTCATAAGCTATCGACATTCAAAAATATTCTCTCTCTGAATCTATGTTAGTCAAATGTTAACAGATTATTGGCTGCTTAAAGAAACAACAAAGTAGAAGTTTGAGACCGTCTGGTATAAGCTGGACAATGGAACTGCTGAGGAATTCAAGGATGTAAAGCAATAAATATTCACACAGAGAGAAGTTGCTCAGGAGGATCCTTGGTGCTTTCCAAGATTGTTTATTTGCTTGTAGATGTTTTATTATCCAACTAGATAGCTCATTGGTGCTCATTTTAGGCCGGATCTATTGCCATTCCTGTAGTGCCACCAGGGTAGACACATTGAGAGGCTTCTCAATCAGTAAACTCCTTCAGGTGGAATTTCAGATTAGACTATTCTGATCATTCATGCAAAATGTTCTACCCACATTTTATATTCTGTTTCTGGCTTTCTCGTCAGTTGGGACTGCTCTGCCATTCTTTCCTTGTCCGTTGTCTTTCATAGGTGCCTTGGAAATCAGACTTCTTGGAGGAACACAGTGGAAAGTTCATTATTTGCATTTGCAAAGGGAGGCAGATGAAAATTAGACAATTGCTACGGTTTGTACTTGCAGCCTTAATTCTGCCCAATAGTGCATGCTCATTATGTTGCAGTCTAAAGTCTTCTTGACTTTACAGTATTATATTTTCCAGATGTGCAGGATAGAGCTTTGATGAGCAATTGTAAGTCTTCAAGCAGTGTTCAACATTTGCTCTTATAGATCTATTGTCCATAATAGCTTCTTTTCTTTTTAACATAAAGTGTTTGAGACAATAAGAAACTGATAAATTATGTCAAATATGGTTTCGATCACAAACTTTCTTACCAAGCTTAATTGTAAATCACTGGTTTTAACTGAATGGTTCCTAAAGTAATGGAGATGAATCCTTGCACATTCTTAATTAAGAGCAGACAATGCCATTTCAGACTTCCATGCTATGGGGAGATACTGAAATATTAATAGTAGAATAGTATTGTTAATGGTAAGCATCCAAATCTTTGCTGGTATTTTCAAATATAGTTTAGGATGCACTGTTAAAGTCTATGGGGAGATTTCTCAGGAGTCTTAGGTTCTCTATCAGATAGGAAACATATGGTGAAAAAGATTTACTCTACTGTTTTTCTTTTGTCTGGTATTAAAATTCTCCAACTTAACTCCTGTCCTGTTAGTGGCATTTAAGGGAATCATAAGTTAAAAAGATTCTGTGGGCAGAGCAGGAAGAACTTCGAATTCTCCAAATGTAAATTTCCTTGTTTCATGGACATATCCTCCAACTGGGTATGAGTCTGCGTAGCGGCAATATTGATTCTCCCAATCGCTTCTCAAGTGTTCTTCCATGGGTTCGGTAAGCTTCTTACTCTTTCTGAGGTTGTAGGCTTTCAGAGGTATCGCTGCTTCTGTAAGAGATTTGGACATCTGAAACTGGGTTTCGGGAACCAGGCTCCATGTTTACAGCAAGGGTGGGCGGAGGGTTCGAGTCCTCTGGTACTTCAGGGATATCCGTCATGGCTGAAGCAATTGCCATGTTTCAAATTGGTAAAAGGTGACTTTTGGGAAATTTAGTGATTTTCCATGTAATTCCCCTTTTTTGTACTAGGGTGCATTGCAATCAGGTAGCAGAAAGTAGAATTGCTGCTGGATTTAATACTTGAGCACGTAAGTGGCACTGCAGAGTCTGGGTGATGCTAGCACAGCACACAGTATGGCAGTTTCTAGGGTGCGATGTGTGCTTGCTACACAAGGGGGCACTAGAGGTTGCGTAGCGAAGTCTGAAGACTTGGAGGGCTAAATGCAGAAATATGCCTGTTAGTGTCACTTGCTCCACAAGGTGGCAGTAGACGTTGCGTAGCGAAGTCAGAAGACTGGACGGCTAAACGCAAAAATATGCATGGAAGATGCTGTTGTTATGCCCATGTTAGGTTGCAGTTAATCCTGGAACCTTGAATTAAATTGATTAAATTGTCAACAATAATTGCAAAAAGGGATTATCATTGTATAAACACTCTGGTCAAATTTGAGAAACTGTGTTAAAAACAAAATCAAACTCTGGGAAATTTCTCCTTGACCCCCAGATGTAGCTTTGGTCTGCTTTGCTTAGGTCTGTTAGGTTGCAGTTAATCTTGGAACATTTGAATTAAATTGATTAAATTGTCCACAATAATTGCAAAAAGGGATTATCATTGCAAGCACGTATTGATAAACTCTGGGAAATTTGTCCTTGACCACCAGATGGTGCTGTGGGATGCTTTGCTTGAGTCTGGGGAGGGGGGGTGAACTCCAGAGGAATTTATTGTTTCCTTGCTGGAAGAAAACCAATCAATCGAATACAACACTCCAAAGGTTTCCTTGCAGTGTTATATGTTTTTCTTTAATTGTTTAATAAGGATAGGGGGACATGAAGAAATTTTAAGGTTTTGAGCAGAAAGAGAAATTGTTCCTTTTTAAAACGTTGCTAAGATTAGCCTTCTTTGCTTTGAAGATGGTCTGTCAGTAATGAATTATGACCCCCAATAAAACGGCCAGAGTAGTTGTAAAAATAGCTGGAGAGGCTTCTCTTATTGCCTCTGAGCTGGAAAAATGCAAAGCCTTTCAGCTGAAATGAGCAGGGCAAAGTTAGTTTTCCTTTCTAGAAATACCAGCAAGATTTCTGAAACTTTCTCATTGCGTTTGGAAAGGGTTTGTAATTGGATGAATACAGGGATGGATGAGAGATACTTGGCCCCTCCCTTTCTTTTACAAATTGGTTCTTTCTGAGCTAGGAGTTGTAATTTGAGACACAGCACTTCTTTCACTGAAGAGAAAAGGAGGGGGAATTTGCCCCTTCCTGGCTTGATATGAAGACAAGGGAATCCTGCCTCAGTAAAGGAAAAAAAGAAGGATCAAAGGAAGCAAATTTGATTCCCTTTGAAAGCCAGCGCATAGGATATTTAAAAAGTCTCTTGCATAAAAGGGGAAGGGGGTATTCTTGCCCCTCTCTGCAATTCAAACTGAGGCACGGAGCTTAGCATTCCACATTCATTCCTGGCTTCAACATTACTTTGCTTTATCACAAATCCAAATTAACTGTCTTTATACTGATGGGCTTCAGGACTTCAAATAACCATCTTTTTACTATTCTGTATCCTGTATAGATGCAGATAGATAAACTCCACAAAACATCCATAACAAAGTACTTTTATTGGTTCATCAGGTGTCCTCATAACTTACATTTGTGATGAAGTTCTTCTTTAATCACCAATCCTTCGCATATCTGTCTTGTAGGTAAAAAGATGGTTTATCTCCTATCCTTTTTCTCCCATCTTGTAATGATAGAAGTAGAACAGTTACCACAAGTCCATGAGTTCAGCCATGAGTGAGGAAAACTCCCCCAACCCATCAAGGGTCAATTTAGTGACCAATTAGGATTACAGATGTGGTCACGTGACATGGACTACATTTCCCAGGATACCTTAACTACATTTACCATGATGCATTCCCTTAAGGGAACAGCTCACAATTGCTACCTAACTATCCAATTCCCATACACTGGCTGGACAGCACACTGTGGATGTGTGGACACCACAGTTGTTTCAGAACTATGAGCCTCAATCATCCTTGACTAATGGCCATGCTGGCTAGGCTGAAGGAACCCATTGAGCGAGAGCCTCTGAAGGCTCAAAGTTTCATCACCTTGGTCTGGAGAATAAACAGAATGCCTGTGGTTTTCTCCTATCAGGCTCCATGTCCCTTCTGACTTTCTTTTTTAAAAAGTTTAATTAAAAACGGAGGAAATGTCATGAAACAATATGAAAATCAAGATATAGAATAATGTTTAATAAATTGAGCAGGAAAGAATCATGCAGCCCACAGGCCATATGAAGTCACAAACTCTCCAGAGAGCTCAGAATTTGTGCCAATGACATTTTTAGTGGAAATTTACAAATAATAGCAGCATGATTTCCTAATTATTTTCACTGGTTAACAAAATAAAATAAATATGTAAAGTTCAAATGGGTTTAACACATCTATAGAACAGTATTTGAAAACTTAGCCTGTCAAAACAGGAAACTGAGATAGACAAAAGTCTTTCAGACTTCAATCATAAAAGGAAAGAGTGAAATAAGATCCAACTCTTGACCTTAAAAAGGTTAATAGAAGACTAATAGAAGAAAACATGTAGTTCAAGTTTGAACTGTGCTCTCTGAGCTCAGTAATTTTTTATAGATGTTTCATTGCCCGAATAGGTAACATTATCAGTACTGGTGATGTTACCTAGTTGGATAATGAAACATCTGCAAGCAAACAACGGAACTCAGAATACCAAGGACCCCATAATAAAAAAAAGGCTGCTATTCCCTCATTTATAGTAATACATAACTCTACATAGATTCCATAGGTACTTTTGGTAATCAAATCAGATATGTTGGCTGCAAGCCAGAAATATGTCCAACTGGTAAGAAAAAAAATACAGTAGTAAACTAGAGTGGTAGAATATTCTTGTTAGGTAATTTTCAGTGATTTCAGTCATGTTGTGATATACATCACAGCAGCCTTTTTATAAGAATGCCATTGAGATGCTCTTAACATTCCCAGTGTGCCCACAAGCCTGAAAAATTGCCTGTCTCCAGTCTGACCAATTAAAAGAACCATTTCCTAATTCTCTCACTTTTCTCACTTTCTCTTTTGTATTGTTCAGAATAACAACAATGCTCGAAGAATTTGTTCTTTTACATGTCAAAGGATACAGCTGCTAAGGAAGGAAACAATTAGTCTCAGCTTTACAAGGCAGAATCCTTCATGGTACAGTCTGGTTTGCTATTGTCTTAACAAAAGATAGAGGCATGCTAAGGTAAAAGAAGAAACTGAGCATCTTCTTGGGCAAGGAGGATAGTGAGATCTATTTAGCATTATTGCTGGATTTTTTTCTTTTTCTAATGTTGCATTCCATCTGGTTTATTATCAGGTATTGTATTAGATATCAGCTTGCAAGAGAAAGGCTGAAAGGGAGCCACACACCTGCATATATATATGCACAGTGTGGCCATCACATCTAGAATCAGGCAAAGCCAACCATTCCAAAGGTATTGAATAACAAGAAATGAAAATCTTATATAACTTTTTCTCATCAAAAATATTACCAGTTCCATAACTCCCCTTTGGTTGATGATGCAATAGAGTTAAATGCTATAAATGCCACTTCCAAGAGAAAAGGTTATGAAAAGTGAGAATGTTGAAAATGGTAAGATTACAGGTACAAATAATGTAATTGGAGAAATATTAAAATATGGGTGTAGTTTGCTCTCTCTGAGTGTGTGTGTGAGAGAGAGAGAGAGAGAGCGAAAGGTATGTTTAATTAGTATGTAAAGTATGCATTTGAATTGATTTATGCTGGATAGGGATTGAGCAGAGCAGTTCTTGCTCTTCAACAAGTCATTGAGAAATGTATGAAAGCAAGGGTATCATTTATTGATTTAGAGAAGGTGTAAAATAAGAAGATATGTTTCACTGCATATTTTGAATGAATATGAAGCTGAAATTTAGTTGCTAAATACGATACAGAAATAAAAATATTTGTGTATAACTGGATTGTTGAGCAAAGGGCTTGGCAGAAAAGATTATGTGACGTCTTCTTAGTTGTTAAATATATTAATTTTTGTATAAGTCTATGAAGGCTTGCAGTGATGTTAGAGAAGTCTTTATTGGGGACATGAAAGTACGTGTATTTTTGTTTGCAGATGAACCCTATTGATGACTGAGAACCCAAATGATTTGCAGCAAATGTTAAATAGCCAGCATGATGCAATGAGGTATATGGATCTATCAAATGTATCAAAGACCATAGTAATGTTGTGATAACCCAGGATGGGATACAAAAGCAATAAAGTCACAAAAACCTTTAATTCCTTCAACTTGACTTCAAAGGTTCAAATATCATTGACTGGAGAAAAAACTCCCCCACAAACAGTTGCGAAGAGGAAGAACTTCCATTCAAACTCAAAATACATATAAATTATAAATAGAAAAAAAAACAACACAAACCACACTGAAGCAATTAAGGAGACCAGGCAGGATAAGAACTTGAAGACGTCCACAGATATCGAAATACACACACTGGGAAGGACGCCAGAACTCAGATAAGAACGGACAGACTAGAAATATTTTCACGCTTTGCTTCCAGCACAGTTTGTCCTTTTAAACAGTCCTCACAGCTGCAGTCCATGAAGGGGATCAAGGCCCTTTCCTCCCCCATAGACCACGTCATTCACATTTCTCCCTTATCCTCTCCTCCCTGTGTGCCCTAGGATGAAGAAGGGATGGGCCTGGGTCTTCTTCTGAATACCCAGCTGGCCTGTGCCCTTCCCCATTTTCCTCCACAACCTCTGGAGCCACACTCCCACTCCATGTCAGCTGTTCCTCCTCTCCCTTGGAGTCAGATTCTAAGAGGGGCATGACACATGTGTTTCATAGGGGAAATGAGGTGAATGATTGTAAATTATGCATACATTTCACAAAACTGGAGCAAATAGATAGAATTTGTGTACCTTGATAAAATGGTTACTAATGATGGGGAATAGATGGGAAAATGTTAAATACAACTGTTGGGAGAATGATCGTGGTAGCACAGAGTTGGTATGGCAAAACAAAAATTTCAATGCAGTGCGAATGGGTTGCATAAAGTGTGAGTACTGGAAATATGAAAAATATGAAAGTCAAGAAAAAATGGGTGATTAATGAGTACAGTAATCAGTACAAAAATGAGTGGTCACACAAAAATAATAGAAGAATGAATTGTAAACAAATGATAAAACAAATATATAAAAGAAGAGGAAGAATTGAAAGGAAGGAAAGGTCAATAAATACATGACTGGATAGACATGAAGAAATTGTCAAAAAAGGAATGAGGATTTTAAAGAACAAAAAGCAAAGTGTGAAGCAATATATGGACACAACAGAAGCAAGAATGGACAGGTATAAAATAGTACAATGAATGGTGCAGACTCAAACATGATTTGTTTGTTCGTTTGAACAATTTATAACCATATCTATCTTACCAATGACCCTGGGCAGCATACAAAAAGTTAAACTACAATAAAACTGAGCAACTAATAATTCACAGAACCGAAGTGTGAGGTCAGGGAAAGTCATTCTCAATTCACCACAAAAAAGTAGCAATAAAACCAATCAACCCACTAAGTGGCGTGGCACTACTGCCATCCCAATGCCCTCTCCCAAAGTAATCAACAAGACAATCAATGCCATGTTCGTACTATGAGCAGGTATGAATTTAAATTGAAAGGGCCAGGTAATTTGCTTTCTCCAATGCTGTGGTCTTTATTTTGGTCTCTATTGTAGTACTGTATATAATGCAACATTACTATCTGAAATAATATGTGGGAATGACCTTGGGAGACAGGAGGAAGAGCTGCAAACCAACAGTAGTCAGACAAGAGGTAGCTGAGCCCACAGAAGGAACAGGCATGGCAAATGTTTCTGAAGAGGGGGCTCCCTGGTTTCTTGGACTCTAAAGGTGAGAGGGGAGAGATGCACTTTCAGACTTTCAAGATTTGGGTGTGCTTCTTGCACACCAACCTTGGTAAGTGTCATAACAGTATTTTTGTGTGCAGAAGAAGAACCACTATCTCCTGGTTTCTAGTTGCTTCTGTAACTGCTACTCCAAACAAATTGCTTTGAACAGCCTCGGAAGCTGCAACTATCTGGTCCTGACTGAGGTGCCACAATCGTGCAGCTGGCAAAGGCTAACACAGGTAGTCCTCAATTAACAACAGTTCATTTAGTGACTGTTCGAAGTTTCAACAGCACTTTAAAAAAGTATCATGATCATTTTTCACACTTACAATTTTTGCAGTATCCCCATCAGAATTCAGACTCTTGGCAACTGGCTCATATTTATGACAGTTGCAGTGTATCAGTGTACCAGTGATATTAACCTTAACAACTGCAGTGATTCACTAAATATCTACAGCAAGAAAGGTGATAAAATAAGGCATAATGAATGTCTCACTTAGCAACAGAAATTTTGGGCTCAATTGTCATAAGTCAATGACTACCTGTATTTATTCATTGCCACTCTTTTGAGACACAGTTTAAAGGACTCAGCCTTCAAAGCTTGAAACATCTTGAAATTATTCTGTAAAAATGAGTTGACTTTTTCTGTATAAATCTTCCAATTGCATCTGCTTTGTATTTTTCCAAGAATACTGTCTTGATTTAATCATTGTGATTTCTAACATTATACAAAAATAAAAAGAAGACCTCAGTAATGGTTCCCTCACAGCAAACGTTCCTTCCTAGGCATTTTTATATAAAGACTTATATTTCATTCAAAGATGAAGTTGTCTTCCCTTGCCTTTGGCAATTGTATTAATAACAGAGAGAATGAGGGAATATGTAAATATGTAAAATACCATGGAGAAGATTGAGATGTAAGGATAAAAGATATTGATTTATAGTAAGAGTAAGATGTAATGGTAAAGGAATAAGTAAATACATATACTGAAAAATGTGAGGAGATGCAAAAGATGTCTTGATATTGATAACAATGTATAAAATTTTATTTTATGTTTTTAAAATTTGGAAACTTAATAAAATTTATTTTAAAAAAACAGAGAGAATTTAATTGCTTTTAAAGCTTCCTTGATATTTCTTAGGATCTTGTTGGTTGTGGTTTTTATTTGTTACATTGAAATTTTATATTGTGACTCTTTTCATCCATATTACTTTAAGCCATATTGGATCCCATTGCTAACCTTGGAAGTTATAGACTTTATTAAAAAATTAAAAATGTGCATGTCTCTCTGTTCAATGGTTTTAATATTTAGGGCCTCTGAGTCAGAATCAATCTACAGTCTATTAAGGGCTGTAATTCTATAGCAAAGGGATCAACCATTGCACTGTTGCTTCCTCCACTCCAGAGTGTCAAATGTACCTCTCACAAACTTTAGAGGACATATTAAAGTAATATGTGTTACTTTAATTTTCACAGTCTCAATGCTTTTTTAAATGCACATGGGTGTGTTTGAAAGTGTAGGAAGGAACTGATAGTTCAGAAAAGAAGGTAGGCAGTCTGTCCCATGAAAACTAAAAACTCTGGTTTTAGAAGTCTATGGAGATTCTCAGTCATTCAGGTCATGGTTGTCCGAAAACTGCTTTTTCAAGAGGCAACTGGACTTGCTTGTTTTTCTTTGAAGACAGTTCAGAGGCCATCTATGTCAAAATTGAACAGTCCTCTCTCAACAGAGGGAGAGGGATACAACATCATCTATCTCCAGTCTACAACACAGTCCTTTCAGTAGTTCCAAGAAGGCTCTACTCCCATTTTCATTACTCAGGTGACCCTGAGGACACAGATAAACCGCCAAATGGCCTCAACAACTCTCTAAAAGAATGCAAATGACCAGCTCTCTGCAAGGAATATAAATCCTTCCATTCCCCACCATCCAGTCAGAGCTGAAGAAGCTTCCTTGTATGAGAAGCAAAACATCTTCAAAGAAAAACAAGAAAGTCCAATTGCCTCTTGAAAAAGCAGCTTTGGGTCTTGTCTTAGAAGCATAGAATCCTAGGGCTGGAAAGGACTTTTGAGGTCTTCTAGTTCAATCCCCTGCCCAAGGCAGGAATCCTTATATCATTCCAGACAAAAGGTTGACCAATCTTTTCTTCAAAACCTTCAGCAATGAAGCACCATAACTCTAGAAGGCAAGCTGTTCCACTGATTAATCCTTCTCGCTGTCAGGAAATTTCTCCTTATTTCCAGGCTGAATCTTCCTCTGACAAATGTTAGAAGAGTACTGAGGAACTAGGACTTCAGAGATCTTGCATTGGATTAATGCCAGTCTGCTCTTGACAGTGGATGATTGTTTTAGAGATGTAATAGTAGAATTGTGTGGTAGACTCATGGGTTGACATGGTGAAGTTACAAAAATGAATGACAGGTTTAAAATGCATCGAAGTAGCAGTCATCATAGGTAAAGGGCATAATTATGTATAAGCATAATAGAATGTGAAAAATGGAGTAAAGGAATTGCACAAATGAAGGAAAAAATTCTTATCAAAGGAGAAGGAAATCCAACTAGAATAATTTAATGAACTATGCAGGAAGAAACAGAAAGAAATAGGTATGTGATATAGCTGCACTTTGGTCTTGCCTTAATTCAGGCATGCCTTCTCAACTTGGGGGAAAGAGCCTTGTGCAATAGAAAAGACTTGCAACAGCCTCCTCAAACTATCACTAGGATTATTTTAGAAGAGCAGGTAAGATCAATTTGTTTTGAATATGTTTGTGATAGGGACATGCTTTCTGAGATGTGGTAGGTTTGAAAATGAACACCCAGTCATTCCAATTTGAAAAATGTTGTTCTGTCTTGTCCTGGCTTCAGTGATCTCTTGAGAAAGTAACATTCCACTATTGAAGGCGATAATTGCACCTTGGAAATAAAGATCTCGAACATTTGCCTTGCCTTCCTTTTCATTTAAATACCCTCTCTTCCTGCCTCCCATCTTTTGTAGCGTTGTACTACTCACAGTCACCTTCTCTGCATTTAGGCGAGAGACTGATTAGCAGCTGTTGGTTCAAGCACTGAATGCATAATTGATGATGCCTGCGTAGCTGTTTAAACTTGCATCAGTGTTGTTTATATTCACTTTAATGGCTTTTTTGCCAGTGGAGTTAAGGGTGCATGACTGCATAATGCATGCCCTGATATATCTGCATATGAAATCATTCAAATACGTGCAATTGCCATGCTTTGATCTTAACCCGAATATATCTAGGAACGAAATTAAAGAAAATGGTTGATTTAAGCCCCAGATAGCCAAAAACAGACATTTCAGTGAAGTTTCTGTCACTCACTTTTTCCTAATCAAAATTAAAAATTCATAACAAGGTCAGTTAGGGAGACTTCACTGTGATATGCAATCTTTACTTTCATAGAAACACAAGACTTGTTTTAACATTCTAACTATATATTTATATGAGAGTAAATATTCAAAATGTATAGTATGAAGTATTTTTTAAAAACCTACCCAAAATTTTCAATTTCTCCATCTTGGTTGCATATCAAACCCAACGCAAAGAGATGAGGAATGAAGAATAGAAAAAGTTGGCTGGATGTTGGAATTGTATCCATGGAATATATTTGGAATATATTTGGAATTTTAAGACATTCCAGACGGAGTGTAGGAAGAGATAGCAATCTCGACTACAGAAAGCTCTACCAAGTGCTATGAATATTTCAGGTTACATCTTGGAAAGTCTGTAATATTAATGGAAAAAAGAAGCATGCGATACCTGACAGCCCTCCAATATACACTGCTCAAAAAAATAAAGGGAACACTTAAGCAACACAATGTAACTCCAAGTCAATCACACTTCTGTGAAATCAAACTGTCCACTTAGGTAGCAACACTGATTGACAATCAATTTCACATGCAGTTGTGCAAATGGAATAGACAATAGGTGGAAAGCATAGGCACTTAGCAAGACATCCCCAAAAAAGGAGTGGTTCTACAGGTGGTGACCACAGACCACTTCTCAGTTCCTATGCTTTCTGGCTGATGGTTTGGTCACTTTTGAATGCTGGTGGTGCTTTCACTCTAGTGGTTGCATGAGACGGAGTCTACAACCCACACAAGTGGCTCAGGTAGTGCAGCTCATCCAGGATGGCACATCAATGTGAGCTGTGGCAAGAAGGTTTGCTGTGTCTGTCAGCGTAGTGTCCAGAGCATGGACGCACTACCAGGAGACAGGCCAATACATGAGGAGATGTGGAGGAGGCTGTAGGAGGGCAACAGCCCAGCATACGGACTGCTACCTCCACCTTTGTGCAAGGAGGGACAGGAGGAGCACTGCCAGAGCCCTGCAAAATGACCTCCAGCGGGCCACAAATGTGCATGTGGCTGCTCAAACGGTCAGAAACAGACTCCATGAGAGTGGTATGAGGGCCCGACATCCACAGGTGGGGTTGTGTTTACAGCCCAACACCGTGCAGGATGTTTGGCATTTGCCAGAGAACACCAAGATTGGCAAATTCACCACTGGCACCCTGTGCTCTTCACAGATGAAAGCAGGTTCACACTGAGCACATGTGACAGACGTGACAGGGGCTGGAGATGCCATGGAGAATGTTCTGCTACCTGCAACATCCTCCAGCATGACTGGTTTGGCAGTGGGTCAGCAATGGTGTGGGGTGACATTTCTTTAGGGGGCCACACAGCTCTCCATGTGCTCACCAGAGGTAGCCTGACTGCCATTAGGTACCGAGATGAGATCCTCAGACCCCTTGTGAGACCATATGCTGGTGCAGTTGGCCCTGGGTTCCTCCTAATGCAAGACAATGCTAGACCTCATGTGGCTGGAGTGTGTCAGCAATTCCTGCAAGACGAAGGCATTGATGCTATGGACTGGCCCGCCCGTTCCCCAGACCTGAATTCAATTGAGCACATCTGGGACATCATGTCTCGCTCCATCCACCAATGCCACATTGCACCACAGACTGTCCAGGAGTTGGGGGATGCTTTAGTCCAGGTGTGGGAGGAGATCCTTCAGGAGACCATCCGCCACCTCATCAGGAGCATGCCCAGGCATTGTAGGGCGGTCATACAGGCACGTGGAGGCCACACACACTACTGAGCCTCATTTTGACTTGTTTTAAGGACATTACATCAAAGTTGGATCAGACTGTAGTGTTTTTTTCCACTTTAATTTTGAGTGTAACTCCAAATCCAGACCTCCATGGGTTGCTAAATTTGATTTCCATTGATAATTTTTGTGCGATTTTGTTGTCAGCACATTCAACTATGTAATGAACGAAGTATTTAATAAGAATATTTCATTCATTCAGATCTAGGATGTCTTATTTTTGTGTTCCCTTTATTTTTTTTGAGCAGTGTATAAACACAGATGGGTATACACATAGATATTCCAGCTGTTCATTTGTTCACTCCCAAAGGGTTACATAGGGAATGGCAGTGACTATGCCAGTTGTAAGCAATTTTGCGTCAGCCCCAAATTCCACCCAGGCTGATACTGTTCCATCCTTCTTTTTCAGAAATGTACTAAAGGAAGGGGCCGCAATTGACCAACCAGACATGAACAGAGTTACACATTTTTATTTTACCATTTTATTTTTAAAATATCACTTTGTGTTCATTGGCCCAGAATCCCCCCATCTAGTTTTCATGATTGAGGAATCCATGGTTTCCTAGTTGAAATTGCCAAGAAGCTTCAGCCAAAAGAAACCCAAAGTCTCAGGAGGGAACATAACAAAAAAATTCAGAGAACTATTAGAGGAGATGAGAATCAGTGCAGTATCACCACTTACGTTAAAAATGAACATAGAAAAGAGACATGGAAAAACAAATGAAGTTTTCTAAAAAGATTTTTGAACTCAGAAGGATATCCTAACCTCAGATTGGAATGGTAAATGATACCAATAAACAGATAATAATGGACTCAAGATCAAGGGAATATGGAAGGCATATACTAAAATTCTGCAAACTAGAGAAATCAACACCAAAGGTACTTAAGAAGATATTCCTTATTTACAAGTACATCTATTACCAGAAGATGGTTCAGTTATTATTAAATCAAAAGGGCAGAAGAATTGATGAAACATCTATACATACAGCAAGCAACAGAAAGAGAATCAGTCAACTAGACCAGGGGTCCCCAACCACCGGTCCGCGGACCGGTACCGGTCCGCGGAACAACTCCTACCGGGCCGCAGCTTGCTGGGCGCCGCCATCTTTTTTTCATGAAAAAGTGCTTCCGGTGAGCTTTCCGGGTAGAAAGCTCACCGGAAGCACGTTTTCATCAAAAAGATGGCGGCGCCAGCGCTTCGGTGAGCTTTTCCGGTAGAAAGCCATTTCTACCCGGAAAAGCTCACGAGCGCTGGCGCCACCATCTTTTTTATGAAACGTGCTTCCGGTGAGGTCACCGGAAGCACGTTTTCATCAAAAAAAGATGGCGGCGCCCAGCTGATGCCTGTACCAGGCCACGGCGCCCAGCTGATGCCGGTACCGGGCCGCGGCGTCAAAAAGGTTGGGGATCACTGAACTAGACCATACCAGTAAATTTCAAAATAGCACAATGGCCAACAGATTGGAAGGGACCTGTTTATAAACAAATACCAAAGAAAGGAGATTGAACACATTATCATTAACTTCACATGCTAGCAAAAATGCATGTAGAACCCTACATGGAAATGAAATGTCAGTTATTCAAGCTGGTTTCCGAAAAGGCTAAAGAACAAGATACATTATAGCTAATGAGAAAGCTAAATAATTTTTTAAAAATCAATGTGAGCTTTCTTGATTATACTGTAGAGAGTTCTTAAATTGTCTTAACTAGTAAAATGACCTTATGAAAATAGGTATTGAAGAACATTCCAATTGTCCTCATGCAAAAATCCATACACAAGATATGAAACCACAATCCAGATTGAACATGGATGATGAAACACCTTAGACCCATGTCAGGTGGGTTCCAGGTCAGTAAAGGGGGTCAAACACAGCCATGTGCTCTCTTCATATTTATTCAGTCTACATGCTGAATATATATTGAGGGAAGCTAGATTGGAAGACCTGTCTGGTTAAAAAATGGAGGAAAAACATCTTTAATAACCTACTCTATTCAAAAAATGTACTCTGGTAACTGAAAGTGCACATGAGTTGAAAATTTAGTAATGAAAGTCAATTTAAGTACAATTAGTACAATTTAAGAAAAATTGAACTAAGATTAAATATTAAAAAGTCCAAAACAGGTTCAGCAACTAGCCTTAAAACTGACATTGAAAGATGGGTAATATCAATTGCTCAAAGTAGGCAACTAGCCAGGAAATACTGTAGATTCAAAAAAATAATAATATCAGAACTCCACTTTGCTGATCTAGAGACTACCATAACAGAATCTTTAAATCCTGACAATGTTTTCCCTTCTATCCCTCTTATACCAAAGAACGTCAAGGCAGGGCCACATTAAGTTTATTTCTAATTCTTTGGTTCATGTTTCACTAACTGTCATATGTACTTTGTCCAAAAACATCTCTATAGTTGCCCACACCATTTTTTCTGTTAGACTCAAATTCCTCTCCCAACCCAAAGAAAAGCGCACAATTGTGCCTACCATCCCTGTCCTATTGTCCCCAATTATTAGCTCCTATTTCTTATATTTAAACTTATGTTTATTCTTATTTCTATTATATTGTAAGCTTTTGACAAAATGAATAAATAAAATAAAAAAATAAAAATAAGACCTGGAATGATGTTCTTGAAGTAAACTAGAGGCATGTCCCAATCCCATTGCTTTGCTTGGCAACACACCAAGTTCCCTACACCAATCCTGCAGTGCAGAACTAGAATGAATTGGTAGTTCTCCCTTCCCTGCTGCCCCCAAATGTCTTTACTCCCCTTCTTCTCACCTAATGGCTCCCCCAGACAATTTCTATATATATATATATATATAATTTTGATTGCAAGAGTAAAAGTCAATACAAATTAAACTTAGAGAAAGAGAGAATGGAACAAAAGCATTTCAAGGCTTTGACAAACCTCTTTTGTAAGTCCAATAAGAAATATTTTTCAGGTCATTCTCTTGGTTTATCATGTGTGTGTGTGTATACATATATATACATGTGTATACATACATACATAGATGCATATATATTTAAGAATGTTATGATAATATCCTTCAACTTGTTCTTCACACTGTTTTCCTTGATGGTTTATGCAGATCAAATTTCTTAACAACCGGTTCTGTGGGCATGCCCTAATTTGTAGGTGTGGCTTGGTGGTCATGTGACTGGGTAGGCATGGCTTATATGCAAATATTGTAAATATTTATGTAAATATTGAATTTTTTTTATTAAAAATAGAGCAACTTTTACCCAAAACGAGTCAAGGTATGCAGGCAGGCAATCTGCTGCCTGAATCTGCACTGAAAAATAGAAGCTTCAGTTCTAAGGAAGGTTCAGCTCTGCTCTCAGGCCAGTGGTATGATTTGCCGGTTCTCCGAACTGTGCAGAATCATAACAACTGGTTCTATAGAACTGGTCCGAACCGGTAGAATCCCATCCCTGGGTTTATGCCAATTGCATGATTAATACGGGTGTTGATCAACAAGTCTTTAACTGTACTTTGTTTCCATTAAAATAAATCAGATGTTTATTTATTTTAGTGGGATGTCAATAATTTCCTTAAGGTGATGTTATATGTACAGTATGCACAATCATCAATCGAACACTGATTTATTTTACTGGGATGTCAATAAAGTCCTCTAGGGTACATTTATATGTACAGTATTTACCACTGGTGTTTCTCAACTTGATAACTGTAAGATGTTATCAATGCTCAGAATTCCTCAGCCAACCTTGCAATCTCATTTGGGGGCAGGGGGAGCGGGCAGACTGTGGGAAAGTGAAGAATAAGGCATCTGATTGATCAGAGAAGTGGCAATTTAATCCAAACGTGAGAGACATGGGAAGAAAGTATTTCAAAAAGACTCCATCTTAATTGACTCACTCCAGCTGAGGTTGGGAATTTTCTCTTACAGTTTTCAAGATCCTGTTTGTATCCCAAACTGGTATTAAAGATACCTTCCTGAAATCTTGCTTTCTTGGTTTTGCCAGCTATGTGAGGCTTGACAAGTAACTGTGCAAATGGTCCTTATGTATGTGCTGATCTCCTCTAATGACAGAATACCTCAGGAATATGCTGGATGAAGAATAGCGTGTTTCTATTGTTTATTGTAGGATTGCAATCTTTATCTCCTGTGACAGGCACAGTATGCTGTGTATTAAACAAAGGAGTGCCACACATAAAAACGAAGTATATCACTATTGAGAAAACACAATGATGTCTACAATTATTAAATATATCTCAGAGTTTGTAAGACTCTGCTGAAGCCAGATAATCACAGCTTTAATCATTTTTATATGTTTTATTCTTAGTTTTGCTTCAAAGTTAATTACAAAATAAAAAATGGAAATCAGTTTTATGCATTGTTACGTTTACTTTAAGCCTAGAATTATAGGCTTTTATTGTTTTATCAACTTTTATTTGACTCTCTCTCTTATCTTTTATTTGACTCTCTCTCTTAATATTAATTTTGTTATAATTGCAAAAAAAAATCATTTTTAAGCTACATAAATGACCTCACTCTTAAAATAGTTTATCTGCATTAGGCTGATTTGGCTATGATGATCTTTGAGATAGAATTTTAGATAAATTATCCCTTTTAGATACCTAATGCTGTTTTACCATACTGTATTTTCAGTCAGAGTTTGAATCTTGTATCTTGATTTTTAACATTTCAAAAACAGGATGAAATTCTGTTAATTATGAAAATTTACCCAGTGCAAGGCCGTTCATGTCTATTCAAATGCCAGGCTTGTCAAATTCAGTTGGCTTGATTGCTAGAAAATCAGTGTAAAACTGCAGCCAATAGGAATCAATATGAAGGTTGTTATATCTCACAGTGATCTAAGTCAAATTTATTTATTTGTTTTTGACTTAACATTTTGTATAAACTCAGAAAATTGGGATTTATTCAACACATTAAATCTTCCCTCAGTGCAATATGTAAATGAACCAGTGAATTGGATGCTGACAAAATTCAGTACTACAAGGACTTGAAAAGAGAATTTTACACAACTGTTTTCCTCCCCCACCCCCACCCTTTGTCTGACTGTTCTTCTCCCATTTTGCAGCTTTCACAATAAGTCTTAGTTTTGCAGTATTGTTTTTGAAATGGATCCAGAATTGCCTCTGTATCTATGTCAGTAGATATTCCATACACAGAACTTCCAGCTAAGCAAGGGATATTCTTTTGTCCTCTCCTCTGCTGGAAACTTTCTAGTGCAGGCTTTCTACAGGAATACCATGGTTAAGCAAATTTCTTCATTATTTTTGGAGGGAATTAACATCTCTGCTCTTGAACATTATAGTTCTTCATTGAGACAACAGATCAATAGAGGGAAAGGGCAAAAGGAAAATCCTGAATATGTGTACTTTGAACTTTGAAATATTTCATTTGAAAATTTAAAACAAATTTGTCATTCTGATTTTGTGAAATTTTAACTTGAGTTTGAAAATACGAAAATAAAGGAAAAGTCATGTGAAACGAGAGAGAACCAGTGGTGGGATTCAAATATTTTAACAACTGGATCTCTGCTCTAACGATCAGCTGGGTAGGTGTGGCTGGGTGGGCATGTGACTGGATGGGCATGGCCAACTCAATGTCACTCACGTCGAGGGATGTTTTACCTCTCCTGACCTCTTGTGACCAAGGGAATGCTGCAACAGTCGTAAGTGTGAAAAACAGTCATACCATAAGTCACTTTTTTCAGTGCCATTGTAATTTTGTGTTCTGGCCCACCGGCGGCTAGCAGAGCTGGCAGCAGAGTTGGACAGTGAGGAGGTTGGGGAGGAGCATGGGCCAGTCCTGGAGGCTGAGTAAGGCTCGTACGAGGGCTCTGTGTCAGTGGCAGAGATGGGGCCAGGGCAGTCTGGCAGCTAGCAGCTGCCTTCGGAGTCAGACAGCAGTGTGGCAGGGGAGCAGCTGAAGCCAGTTCCCAGCCTGCACATGCCAAAAGAAAAGAACAATTACGAACTAAGGGTCGACGTGGGAGTAAAGCCACAGGTGGATGGTGAATGCCCCCTCCCATAGAACCCTAGAGGAGCAAAAATGGGGGGAGGCATTTGCAGAAAACAATTCATTCATTGCAGCAGTGTGAAGATCTGTCTGTGCCAAGTCCTTCCTTGTCAGCACTGCATTTGAAAATATTTACTTGGCAGCTATCCAAGCTAGATACAGTCTGTGCTCCTAATTACACCTTTGAAAGACTGTTTGCTAGGCCTTTGGCTGAATGTGAATACAAGAAATTCACCTTCATTTAATAAATGGGGTTTTGCCAGGACAAAGAGTCTGCTTAGTGCTTTTGGGGGAAACCTAGGTCAGAACACTTTGAATGGTCACTAAATGAACTGTTGTAAGTTAATGATTACCTGTATAAAAATACAAAAAGCTTCTTTGCTTGCAAAAAGCTGCCCTAAATACCAATCATTAGATTAGAAATACTTGCAAGCCAGAATTACAAATCAGGCAGGGTACCAGAGCACTTTGAGGAATTAAAATAGTTAAAATGCAATGATAATTATCAGCAGTCAGCTCTTGCTCATAAAGTGAAACCCTTTAGCAAAGAGGTCATTTAAGCTCTCCATAAAGAGTACACCCAGGAGAAGCAATCCTTAGATCCATTTGTACCACTTAAAGATACCAGTTGGTCTCACTCACCTCATAAGTTATCCTAAGGAAATCATCCAGATTTAAGGAAAGATCACATGCCCCACAGAAAGACAGTAAAAAAATCAGTGCCAAGCTTGTATCCTGCCTCTTGGAAGTACACCCCAAAAGGACAGTGCCAGGAACCACTAAAGCAGTGAAGGAAGATACCCCCCCTCACCAGATAGAAAAAGAAACCATAAGGCAGGAAAAAATTCAAACACAATATAAATAATTAAATCACAACAGTTTAAATCCTTTTAAAACTAAAACACAAGCCTTGTCTTGCTCATTGCCAGAGCTCACACCGCAGGCAAGCTCAAGTGTAAACACTTGACATAAGCCTAACTACAAAGAATGTAATTAGCACTAGAATGTAGCAAAAGAGCAAACACAGTAGCTGTTGCTTGTTAAACCAATTACCAGAAAAAATAGACATAGGAACTAGCCAGATTTCTTAACCCTGCTTCTTTTCAGGAACAGGGATTAACATTTTTCCTTCCAAACAAAGCTGAATAGGGAAAATTATCCCATCAATAAAGACAGGATTAAACATCAGCAAACACAGGATTAAACTTCACCAAAAAACAGTTTTAGACCAAAACTCATAAAGGGTATGTAAACTCACATTTGAATGTCAATCTTTCTAGCTATCCAAGAAACCTTGCTGTATGTCACTCATCTTGGTTCCTTGTCATTAAAAGCTTCTTTCCGGCAGCCATGCTTTGTTATTCAATTATTTCTTTAAAGCTCTGATCATTGCATCCCGGCTGGAAGAACTCCAACAGGGGACTATTTCCTCCCTGCACCAGTGTAAAAAGCTTAAAACAACCCTTCCCCTTTAAGAAAGTCAAGCCCCAGCAAAATAAAAGCAAAGAAAAAAAAAAGAAACTCAAGAGCTCAGGCGACAGTAAATCGGTGTGCTGCCAAGAACCGTTAGCTGTTATGAGGGTTAACTGAGAGGCAGTTTCTGTAAACAGGGCAATAAAGACTAGGCTAGAAACAACACCAGAATGTTTCCTTCCTGCCTTCCTTACAGGATTAGCCGTGTATAGTGGGGAAAAAACAAAAGGATACTGGTTCTCCAAACTGCTTAGAAAGTTAACAACTGGTTCTCACGAATAGGTGAGAACCAATTGAATCCCACCACTGGAGAGAACATATTCATTATAACAGAGCACCACAGAAAAACCTTCTGATTTCTCACACTCTAAAAATACACTAACATTTTAAAATTGTATTCTATCCTCAATTTTGGAAATTTTATCTTTTTTTAAAAAAATTGGGAGATGTTTGAGATAAATCTTCAGCAGCACATAGGACTGAAACAAATCTAAGAATATTTGCAAGCCATTACACAGAATTCAAAACTAGGCATCCATGCTCTTTTAAAAGTCACATTGAAAATGGGAGTATGTTTTCAAATATTTTAGAAAAAAAGATAAGTTTTTAAAGACTGTGTAGTTCTTAAAATAAAAATCAAATCAAAAAGAAGATCAAAATCAAAAAGATCTGGAAATTTGGGCCTGAACTCACTAATTGTATTGCAGTTGTGAGAGGGGGAGGCAGTCCCAAGAAGCAGAAATGACTAAGATGAATTAAAATGTATACTGTAGTACAGAAATTGTGAATCTGTGTTAATTCAGTAGTCCCAAGGGGCACACAATGCCCTAGATTCTTGAAAATTCAATTTTGTAATGGAAATGGATAGAACAAAGCACCTCTTTGAACAGTCTCTATCTTGCTGCGTATATAGCAAAACACAGACTATTTTGTAGGCCCACAAGAAGATGCAGGTTTTTGGATATTCTTGGAAAATTAAAAATAAAAATAACCAGCCAGAGCTACCCCTGTTTTTTATTGTGCTCATCTATTTACAAATAAAGATAAAGTAGGGAGTTGATAGTGAGTAGACAGTGGCGTGATAGAGACATTAATAAGAAACATTCTCACTAGCTTGTCTTGTGGCAAATTTGTATTTTGTGACTCATCGTACCCACCGCAGCAACCATTTTGTGAATGGACAGGTCCACTCCCTGTGGGGAGGTATTTTCTGCTTTCCAAATGTAAACTACATCCACTCAGTTGGGGACTCCTGCTGAAGCAGCAGTTCTTTTCTCACACAATGCATTAATTGCTGGCAGCTATCAGTTGAGCTCAAAAATACCCCCAGGGTTCGACCTAGAAAGTACTTGGATGGGAGGTGAAGCTGAAAAACACTGTAGAAGAAAATAATGGCAAACTGGCTCACTGCTGTCACCAAGAAAACAACATGAACCAATTCAAAGGAGACTTTACTTTTTCCGTTAAGTTTTACCTATAACTGGAATTCTAAAGGCAACTATCCTGTTAACTTCTACTGTCACATTTATTTTCTCTTTTTCTTTTTTCTTTTTCATTTCTTCTTCTTCTTCTTCTTCTTATTTCTCCTGTTCCTTTAAAACTGTTTGACAGACAAACATTCAGTAGGTGAAACTTTTCACAGGATGAAAAAAATGATAGAGAAAAATATCACCCACTGAATTTATGATTGTCAGACAGTTTTTAAAGGCAGAGTCTATCAGGGAAAGCGTCTATCAAGGAAAGTGGCAAACTTCAACTGTCTGCCAAGGTTTTTTGTCTGTCCTACTTGGGCCCTGAATTTCACAACTTCACTGACATATGCTGGGTTTTGGCATGTGAGTATCTTAGTGTGTGACAAGTGAAAGGATTACTACAAAATAAGAATTGTGGTTTGCCATCTATATCTGAAAATTTGCCTTCTAGACTATAGCAAGATTATTATTTTGATTTCCAAACATTCATTGCCAGGACATTTATAAAGCATTCAAAAAGGTTATTGCTTTGACCTGAGCTCCTCTTTCAAATGTAATTTATTCAGAACAAGGTACTGCTTGCAGCTCTTAAAAGTACTATTATATATAAATATAAAATAATGCACAGCTCGAAAATGTATTTCTTTGTCTCCCTAGTTAGGGATATGTGCATTTTTTTCTAGTATAGTATCCACCTTTAAAGATTGACAAAAGCTGCATGTAGTCTAATAAATTGAAAGTTGGGGAAGAGTTGTCCTTAATTCAGCCCGGTGAAATTAGTGTGGCTGAGTAATAGCTACAGGGCCACTGTTGCACAGCATAGTCCATCTTTCATCTTTGCTATAAAGTGTTGTCCTGCTTGTACACAAATAATAGGCATAATAATGACCAATCTTCAGAATATGAAATGTCAGGTGAAGAATAAAGCAAAGAAAACATGTATGCTGTTCACTTTTTGTTCCAGTAGTTGAAGCGGGTGGAGGTGGGGGGAATTGCTGAACTAGGAAAAAGAATCATAGCTGGATTGTATCTGTATGGAATAATCTGTGAAAAGAGAATTTTATAGAAACACTGCTGATTGCCTGAGATACCACATTACATTTGGTTGAATGACTTTGAAAATCAGTGCATACAAAACAAAGAATATGCATGGATGGATGCTCTAGGAGTATGCTGCGCACTCATCTCTGGCTATTATCATTCAGCTAAGCTCATTTCATTAGCATTCCATGTGTAATTTCATACATTGTATAGCTGTCCTTATGTTACTCCATTCTATAGCCAAAAGTCTCTGATTTTCCAAAGCAACAAAATCAAAAGGCCTAGTATGTGAAGAAACTGAAATAAACTATGCATTTTCAAATTCAAAGACAAATGCATAATAAAATGAAGTGGATTTTTGTATGCTTTTTCCTAAGCAGTCTGGTGGCTGAAAATTCTATTTGTAATTGTGGATGCCTGGCTGGGTCAAGGGGTAAAATCATGAAATGTTTGCAGCCACAGAGCTCCACCCCTTTTGTACCTGTATTGTGACATTGACACAAGATGAAGTTTCACCTTGACACAGAAACCTCTGGTTGTAATGCAACATACTCAGCTATACTATGGTTGGAGGGAATGGAGAGATTAGTTCAACACATACAATAGACTTCAGTGTCTGGGAGACAAAATAGAGACAAGGTGTTTATATTGTAGAGTTCTATATGAGCTGTTGTGTGTGGAATTAAAGGCAGAAATTTTGTATTCATTCAGCAAAAGATGAAATGACAGTCAGCAGATGGCACCTTTTCAGATGAGAAATGTTCTTAAAAGACTGAGGGCTAAGTTACGATATACACAGATGTCGATGCTGAAAGATAGAAAAAGAAAAAAAACATTGCATATTCATTCGGATTCCCCCAAACTTAAATCTCTCATCTGATCAAAAAGATTTCAGGCCAGTAATGAATGAGGCCAGTTGCTACTATCTTAAACAATGCACCCTGAAAAATGGATCCTCTTGGTATTTCTGTAGAACCCTATTTGTACTCTCCAATCTCTCTACACAATTTTACAATTAGCTCTGCAATAATCTTCAGTGCTGCAAATCTCAGAATGCAGAGAACAAATTAGATGATCTTGAGCCAATTTGTGCTCGCTCTCTCCAAATGATCAATTGTGGAATGCAAAAAATGTCAATGCAAAAAAACCTGGAATAACAATGGAAGAAAAAGAGAGGAAGGAAGGAAGGAAGGAAGGAAGGAAGGAAGGAAGGAAGGAAGGAAAGAAAGAAAGAAAGAAAGAAAGAAAGAAAGAAAGAAAGAAAGAAAGAAAGAAAGAAAGAAAGAAAGAAAGAAAGAAAGAAAGAAAGAAAGAAAGAACTTACAATAAAGGGAAACAAGTAAAGCCCCCTCAGGCCATCTTTCTGCTTTAAGGAACAGATTCATGTGACATCTGATGCCTGGAGGCAAGCTAAAGAACAAATGCCCACTAATAAAAACCAGATTGCCCATAAGTTCTGCAAGGTCATGACTACAAATGTAAAGACTTGGTTGGCAAGGTGTGGGGGTGAAGCAATTTTAGATACAGAATAGCTGAGGTAATAATTAATTGGCTATTGAACACAGGATGGTACAGAAAGACATATTCTTGGTCTGGTTGGAGATCAGCAAAAACACTGCTTGTAAGTGTTTTATGGAATATCCAAACAGCAAGGAAGACATTTACTACACTGTTGGTAAAATTACATGTATCAGCCTCCATGGAGACCTTCTTTTCTTGAGACTTTTGGGGAATATGATATATGGTCAATGCCATCTGCATTCCTAACCCAATCAATATTTTAACTTAGAAAAATATAGAATGGAAAGATACATTTCATATATCATGGAATGAAAGGTTTTCCCATCTTCCATTCTACGATACAGGAAAGAAATATTGTTTCCTTGGTCTCACAATACAGTAGTCAAAGGGGAGACATCTGTTGTCTACAGTATTCCCTACCCCCAAATTCTAAATCTTGGTTTAAATCATGAAAAGAAAAAGTATGCAGTAAAATTATGCTATCATGAACATCTCCTTTTGGAGTATTCAGATGCCCCTGCCCTTCTGCCTTTAGTTGGGATTTTGTATTCATTTTAATTTTTTTTAATAATTAGAAAGCTGACATATTGCAGAGCAAAGAATCTGCCTGTAGAATCATCTTTATTTCTAAGATGACTTGGATACTATTCACATTTTAAAAAATATAAATGGTGACTGACTATAGATTAAAGCTTTGCTTGGTACCCATCTTTCCAGAAAAGAGACCAAGGACTAAAAGAGAAGATGAGAAGTCTTGTGGTAAATGGATAGTTTTTATGGGAACCATTGTAAATTGGCAACCATACCATGGAAGCCATTTTATGAAAGCATCCATGGCATGCCCTCAAAATTCCACATTTTAATTGACCCCAAAAATATGGCTCTATCTCAATCTTTAAAGTTGCTCTCTTAAAATATTTAGATTAGGTTAGCCAACTAACAGTCTCTGAAGCTGCCACTGTTTCCCAAACCCAACCTCAGTTAATTAATACTCATTTAGAATTAGCATGCTCTAGTATTTTTCAGACATGTCCCATTTATAGTCTCTGAATTGCTCTGCCTGGCCAGGAATCTAGAAAGAGGTCAAATTCAGGGCTCCTCATTTATTTTTAAAATAGCTAAAGCTGAGTAAGTGCCCTACTCTTTTTTTTTTCCTTCCTCAGTGTATGATCAGTAACGTTCTGCTTCATCCCTCTTCTGTCTTTCCACTTCTACCATATCCTAAATCCTTTGTTTTCCAATATTCTATTCTATTTCCCTGCAACTGCTTCTCATCAATATGCCACAGTTCACATTTCACACCTCAATATCAATTCCACTTCCTGTCTCAACTAGGATTCGACCCTTCCAGGTTCCAGACTTTCTTTTGTTGTTGCTGCTATTATTCCTACTGTTGTTACTATGGTAAGAGATAGACAACAAAGGAGATGCGGTTAATGAGTAGAAAATATGATAGCATGCATATATGTTTAGAATGGTATTGGAATGATTCATGTGTATGAATGTGTTAGGCTTTGACACAGAATTTGTTCCTTTTTAAGAGGGTAAATTTGGGGTCGTCATTTTGTCAGCCCAAAGTTCTGTTTGGGGGCTAAAATCATGACAGTTCCCTCTTCCTACACAGATTGCCTTGAGTTCTACTGGAAAGGAAGAACATAAACGGAATAAATGCATTCTTGTTTACTACACAACAACTAACTATATAGTTTATCTTCTATTTTAAAAGTTCAAATATGATCATCCAAATCTAAAGGTTTCCACTGTCCAGTTGTCTCCAACTCTAGGGGTAGTGTTCATCTCCATTTCTTAGCCAAGGGAGCCAATGCTGTCCAAAGACATTTCCATGGTCATGTGGCCAGCATGAATGCTGTCACCTTCCCACCAAAGTGGTATCTATTTGTCTACTTGTGTTTGCATCTTTTGAACTGCTAGGTGGGCAGGCAAGTAATGGGAATTCACCACATCGCATGGCGTTGGGTCTCATACCAGGCTGTCAGATTTCCAGCTGACAAGCTCAGCATCTTTAACCACTGAACCATCGTACCTTCTCCACCCAAAACTACCTGACCGACAAGAAGAAAGAAGCACAGCAGCCACTGAGTGATCAATCTTGACCTTTTCTTTTTTTTAAAAGTACCTAGCAGGCAATATCCAGGTTTTGAGCCTCTTAGAATACTCAGTCTTTAAGGAAATAGTACCCTTATAAACAGTCTACCTTCCCCTTCCCTCTCTACAGCTATTTCAGTTCTGTTCAGAACCTTTTGGCACCTCCAACACTTCGAATCTGATTTACAGTAAACCAAGCATGACATTTATTTAGGAAAGAAATAGGATAGCTTGGAATGGGGCAAGATTACACACATGCAAAAAGCATTTTAAGGGATGAAACATTACGTAATGCAGCTTCAGCTCTAATGCTTTAGACTTCTGTCCTTCAAGATAAGTTTGTTATCAAATGTGTTGTCATGAAAAATGCTATTAATGATGAACAAAGTAAAACGACAGCTTTTCTCTCTGGGCTTGATTTGGTCTGACCATTGATGGAGAACAACAGACACCAATATTCAATTTGGCAGCCAACTTAGTGTAAAGCCAACTGGCAATGTACTTGAGTCATACCCATCTTGCAAAGCAATACTGTGGAGCAGAAATTGATCTACTCTGTAAAGTGGCCATGTATATAGGCTATGGTGGCATCAAAATGACACTTCAAATGATACAATTTTTTTATAAAAGATAAATTGTGCATTGTGTAGTATATGCTTATCCAGTACATTTTTAAATTGTACAGATCCCCTAGGTCTCATTCCCTTTTCCTCCCTCCAAAGCAAAGTTTTGTTGCCGTAATAATGCATGAAAAAGAGGAGGGAGGAGGGGGAGACGGACAATCATAAACCCAGTGTGATAGGAAAATCCCCAATGTGCAAGACTAAATGTGGTAGCCTTCCCCAACATAAAAGTTCTCTTGGAGTATAATGGGCATTGCTCCAACATTTGGTGAAGCTGGAATATGAGAAAGGTGTTTTGCTGCTGCTGCTGTTGTTGTTCACTGTGATTTCCTTGCCTCTGATTACTGGGAATGTCCTAACTGCCACTTTGACTGTAAAAACAGTATGATTCATCCAGTTCTCACTTCAGTCCCTATAAAGGGGTCAATTTATATTTGGCAGACAATTGCTTGCATCCAGAATCTCCATGATATCATGCAACTATTCTGCACTTAAAGAAAGGATTTCCCTTACTGAACACCCCAAAATGCAATTCTTGGGTACAGAGAGCAGAGCCTAATTTAAAAACATCAAATCACATCTTTATTTCAGTAACTAATCAGAACTGAAACATTAGAAATAGCTACTATGATTGCATCTAATGGCAGATTTTCTGCTCTTGGCTTTTATAAGACTATATGATCCAGCTCAGCAATAGGCAATCAGGTACTCTTTAAATTTTGTTTTGTTTTCTTTTGTTTTTGGACCTGTTCGGGCCTAAGAATATGTGGCTTTCTTGTAGTGTGCTTTTCGAAATATTCTTTTTTATTTACAAGAAATTACCAGGACCCTGTAAGAAAAATATTATTGCTCCCAATGAACCATAAGTGGGTGTTTTAAGAAAATTAGTTCTTGTTACTAATCTTTAAATTACACATCTTAGTAGTAGTAATTTTTTTGTTTTTGCAATCATGCAAGAGACTGTCTAATCAACGGAGTCATGGGGATACAAAAATGTTTTCATGGGCAAGAAAATATGCCATCCACCAATGTTCTACATCCGCTTTTCCAAAACTGATATTCGTCAATCATAGAGATTACATATTTAGGCGACACCAGGTTCAAGAAGGTTATTGATTTGCAGTTTCAATCTGGAATTAGCATATGGACAGACCTTTTTGAATTTTTGCTCATGATCAGAAAGGATTATTCTGAGAACTACCTAAATCAATTAGGCTTTCAGAAAAAAGCCACTGCCTTTATTAGAAATCTTTGGGAATTTTCAAAAGCAAATTCCTTATTCCCATTCTCTCTCTTTCTCTTTATGGAATCCCTTAGGACTGAAACTTTGCTAAAGTTCATCAATCTTTAATACATTCACTTTTGAGAACAGTTTGCTCCCTTCTCATTTTTTTACTGTTTATCCTTCTCTTGTGTTATTTGTACCCAATAGGTTTTAGATTGTAACATAAACAACGATTAGCTGGTAAATATATTACATGCATGCAGACAAATAGACACACACTATTATTTAATGTTGTGAGTCAATTAGCAGGGAAGGAAACATTGAATTCCTCTTGAAAATAACTAATAAATATACAAGAAATAACATTATTTCCTATAAAGTAGTTGCTTTCAAAAGTTAGTATGCATTAACAGGGGATGTATCATCTCCCTGTAATCAGGAGAGGTCTGGAAAGGACTTCAGTGGAAATATCTGAATCTTCTTAGCTAAACATTATCTGCACAATTTCTTCTGTTAACCATGCTAGAATCTAAGACTTCAAAAATGATGTCAAGTCCTAAAAGATTAAAATCAGCATCCAGCTCTGCCTCAAGTTCATCTTGGCCCTACCACTCTCATAAAGTCTTGGTGGTCTATAGGAAATTGCTGTAAGCCAGTAAGTATACAGTACCTTACTTGCAATAAGATGAGTGGCGAACAAATTTAATAAATAAATAAATACGTTCCTGAAGTTTATTTGTCTTACCAAGGCTCACTATACCAATATTACATGAGAAACTCAAGCCACAGGCTAACATTTAGAAAACCCTTATAATTGGTATTCCGTACTTGCTAAGCAAATCTTGTTTTGCTTGCGGGTGGTGTTGGAGAATCATTGTATATGTAATAGTTCCACACTGAATCACTGCACTGTAAGGTCTTTTCTGAATGTTACATAAGGTCATTGGAGTCTGGAGTGCAAAAATCCTTGGCTATAACCTATGTTTTTTTGTATCCCCCAAATAATAAATTCTGTCACAATGGAGCTGCTACTAAAATCATAGCCAAAGAATAAAAAGTGCATTCTGCAAAGGTGCTTCTTTATGTATTGTCAATGTTTGTTTAAGTTGGAGGTGGTATTATAAAGCATAATTTCCCACTTTACACATACTGCCCCTGTTTTTTTCAAGATCAGCCAAGGTCAACTAAGTGCTGCCATCTTCTGAGACAGGAGAGACTATAAAAAAAAGCACTACTGAACTTGCAAAATACCTACGATCTATAAAGACTTGTTTCTTATTACCATTCCTGAATTTCCCCCACTAGTTTCAGTGGATAACCCTATATACAATACTTCCTGCATTCTTCTCTTTTTCTCTAGCCCCATCTGGAAGATATTAAAATTCTAAGCTGCTTCTTTTCTTCAGCTCACTAGCAAAGTGGAAGGAAATAACTGCTTATTCTCAGGAGAATGTTAGCCCTTATAAAAGAAACTGCAGCAGTCACAGGGTATACAACATTTGAAATCAGCCATATTTTGATTGATGTAAAAGGTTTGTCACAAAATTCCTCTTGAATCCCACCAGTATCAGTAAAACATAGGCAATTGGACCCCCAAAACATCCAAAGTTAGGCACATTCCTTCAAGATTTATAATTTTCCATTGGCAGCCAATTTCAAAGCAAGCATAAAAATAGCAAAACATTGAAGGCTGTAATAGACGTTCAGTTCACATACAACTAGGAGCAGTGAGATAAAATATCTTGTAAGAACAGTTTAAAAACTTGAGTGCTAACTTATTAATTACTCAAATAAAACAAAATTGGGGTCAGGCGAGTGTATTCTCCCAAACATTAGATCAACCACACAAAAATACTTATCCTGGATCAAAAGTCAAGTCATAATAAATAGCAGGGTGCTGTTCTAAAAGGGTTTTTTTTGAAGAAAAGCTCAAAGCTCTGCCCATTCACACCAAAGCAAGTAAGTAAACATGTTTTGGATTTTGCCAGTCCCACACAATTTAGTTATAGTGTAAAATGCAATGATGAACAATATGAAGAACTTCAGATCTTGCTAAATTATAATTTCCAGTGCTTTGTATAAGCTTGGCCAGTGTTGAAGATGCTGGAATGGTTGAACAATAGCAATAATAGGTACCAGACCGGCAGACAAATATAACACTCTGTATTCTTAAGTGTTGTAATATAAGTGTATGTATTCCCAATTTGTGTTGCAGTGTCAGCATATCTCAAGGCACCAGGTTAAGATAAGCAGGCCATCAACTCCTAGAGATCTACCAATTTGGGATAACATACCACAGTCATGATCCAGATAAAGAATAGAGATTAAAATGGGTGACTTTAATAACCATAACCAAACAGATTATGCAGATCCAACAAAACCACTTTCAGAAATGCAGTTGGCCTGAAAAATATAGAGCCACCTCAATAAAATCAGGATGAGTCTTGCCAGACCTACAAGTTTGCTAGAGTTTTACTTAAACTCATATTTGTATTTGTATGTGTAACGTGTTTTATTAGTGATGTATATCAGTGATTGCACAATCTCTGTAGATGCCATATACTAAATAAATAAATAAAAGTTGCCAGGTTGACACAACTTGACCCAGATGTATGATCTGAAGTTCCTGTCCTCAAAAATTGGAACAATTTATACAGATGGCAGAGACCCATGAGTATTCTCTGTGTGTGAAAGGTGGATGAGGTGGCTTTAAAACTCTATCACTTACTTTAAATGTGTTGCCTATCTCTTGCTTACAGGTGTAAAAAGCTGCAGAATTCAGTTTGAATAAAGTTATCATATTAGATCACTAAACATCACTTAAATAATGCCATTATGGAATGAAAATAAAAGGAGTGTGGGATAGAATAGGCAAGTTTCTATGCACTTCTGAAATAAGAGCGAAAAGCTCAAAAATGAAAAAAAAATATTCCAGAATTATATATTTTAATTGAAATAAAATCTGGTGTACTTGGAAACAGTAATTATCTATCTACCTATCTTCTATTATCTATCTACCTATCATGTCTTCTGTCTGTCTGTCATCTATCATCTACTTATCATCTATCCATCTTTATAGGATTAAAAGATGGTTTGGAAGAGGAATTGCAGTTGTAATATGTACCAACTTCTCATTTTTGCTGAGATACACATTTCAGGATTTTGTATTGTTCCCCCTAAAAGACACCTTCTTTGTCCAGGGGTCAAAGGATGCAGGAAATTATACCAATTTAAGGACAAACTCCAAAATGTGCAAGATGAACAATATCCATTTTGACTGACTAAAAATTACAAACTAGCAAGCAAGATTTTATTTTTATAAACTCATTAAGATGTTTCTCTCATATCACTTCAAAAAACTGCTTTGGTTCCACACCCACATCCCCAATTGCTTTTTCCAACTTCAGAAATCAAGAAAATTAAGAGAAAGGGTGGGGAGCAGTGTTGCAGAAGTCTTACTATGAGTGGGCAGCCTTCCTTTATTTAGGAAATTGCTTGCTGATGGTTCAGAATGACTGCCTAATGTTGTTTAATTAGAATGAATGGGAGATATAAACCCACTTTAGCAGTGCTTGAAATTCTACAGAAAGCAAAGCTGTATACATTTTACTACCTTTTACTGTATCCCCCATCATATATGCCAGGGGTGGGATTCTACAGATTCGCACCTATTCGCTAGAACCGGTTGTTAACATTCTAAGCAGTTTGGAGAACTGGTTATTAGAAGTAATTACTGGCCTAATCCTGTAAGGAAGGCAGGAAGGAAACATTCTGGTGTTGCTTACAGAAACTGCCTCTCTGTTAACCCTTATTACATTCTTGGCAGGACTAGACTTCCTGTCTCTGGAACTTCCTGGAGTTTTTTTTCCCCTCCTTTGCTGGTACTTTGCTTGTAAGGAGTGACCATTCAAAGTTACAATGACACTGAAAAAAGTGACTTATGACCATTTTTCACACTTATGACAGTTGCAGCATCCCCACAGTCATGAGAGGCCAGGCAAGGAGATGCATGCCTCGATGTTAGTGATATTGAGTTGGCCACGCCAAGCCAGTCACATTACCACCAAGCCACACCTACCAACTAAGCCACGCCCACAGAACCAGTTGTTAAAAAAAATTGAATCCCACGCCTGATATATGCCCACAGAATGGAGTTCTAGCACAATGTGAGTGGATTTTCACTGATAGGTTCTTAAAATGCAGGGATCATCTGGATAGGTGGCTTATGCAGACAGGATTCTGTAGTCAGCCTTTCAACCTTGGTTTGATGATGGCAAGGAATGTGCAAAAATGTGGATCTTGATAGTAAGGCTGTTCTACGTAATTTTGAAGAAACATTTAATAGTGAAATGGGTGGCTATATATCAATATGATGAATAGATAAATAAATAGGCACTGTAAACTCTAAAATAAATAGAATCAAATGCCACAGAGTTCAGGCAATATACCTCTAGACTACATTTCTGTGCTTAAAAAAAGAGAAGTAAGTGTGCATAAAATACAAGAATATCTTGACATTCAATGTGCTTCTCTCTGAGGATCTGAAGTTAGTCTGACGAACTTCTATGGTACATGAATTGAATTCATATTTCTTTACTTCATCTATTTGCATAGGATAGAAACAGCGAGTGTACCTCAGTGCAGGTAGTCCTCAACTTAAGATCATTTGTTTAGTGACCATTTGAAGTTATGACAGTGCTGAAAAAAATTGACTTATAACTGATCTTTGAACTTATGCCCAACACAGCATCTCCACTGTCATGTAACCATGATTTAGGTGTTTGACAACCATCATAATTTGTCTCAGAGTCATGTGGTCACATGATCACAACCTCTCAGCTAGGCAAAGTCAATAGATAAACTGGCAGGGAAGGTCTCAAGTTGGGATCACGGGATGTCTCACTTAATGAACATAGTGATTTGCTTAATCATGACCAAAAAGGTTATAAAATCCAGAAACGGGATGCTGTATTTAACATTTAATAAAAAGTTTTCCTGTCCCTATTGTGGTCCTAAACCAAATTATAAATTATCATAATATAGCTGTTTTGCTTTAAGTGAATACTATATTCAGTCCCTAGAACTTTCAGCTAATCAGTGTTATATTCAGGAGTGGGATTCAATTTTTTTAACAACCGGTTCTGTGGGTGTGGCTTAGTTGGTGGGTGTGGCTTGGTGGTCATGTGACTGGGTGGACGTGGCTTGGTGGTCATGTTATTGGCTGGGCGTGGCCAACTCAATATCACTCACATTGAGGCACCATCTCCTCACCTGGCCTCTCATGACTGTGGGGATGCTGCAACAGTCATAAGTGTGTAAACGGTCATAAGTCACTTTTTTCAGTGCCATTGTAACTTTGAATGGTCACTCCACACAAGCAAAGTACTAGCAAAGAAGGGGAAAAAAACTCCAGAGAAGTTCCAGAGACAGGAAGTCTAGTCCTGCCAAGAATGTAATAAGGGTTAACGGAGAGGCAGTTTCTGTAAGCAACACCAGAATGTTTCCTTCCTGCCTTCCTTACAGGATTAGGCCAGTAATTTCTTCTAATAACCGGTTCTCCAAACTGCTTAGAATGTCAACAACCAGTTCTAGCAAATAGGTGCGAACTGGTAGAATCCCACCCCTGGTTATATTGATATACTAACCTGCAATCCTCCACACATTTTGATTACAGTGGTTTGGACTGATAGGCGTCAAAGGCCTATATAATGATTTAGATGGGCCAATGTTTGATTGTATGCTGCAGTTTCTTGGATTCCAGTGAACATTTAAAAACAGATAGTAAGTTGCATTTGCTTTTCTCTTCTAAAGGAAAACCAATCAAATAATTTCTCATGGCATAGGGAAGCAGCTAGCACAGAACTAGTACATACTAAAGAAAATGTGCACATGTTTTGTTTGTTTGTTTCCTGATTTAGTTATCCTTGGTAAATGCTAACATGCCTGTGATACCAGAAGAACAACAGACTTTGTTTTCCAAGTTCTGTGTCCTTTTTAGGCCTTCGTCTGTAGGGGGCGTGCATAAGCGCACCAACGTGCCTACCGTCCCTGTCCTATTGTTTCTCTTATTCTTTTATTTTTCTTATATGTACCCATTTCATGTATTCACAACTATGTATACACTTATACTTATTATCTTGTAAACAATTGGCAAATCAAATAAATAAATAAATAAATAAATAAATAAATAAATAAATAAATAAATAAATAAATAAATAAATAAATAAATAAATAAATAAATAAATAAATAAATAAATAAACAATTATAGAGTTGGACCAAAACAGCAGCAGAAAGCCTAGTTTAAGCAATTATCCTATGTGTGTGTGGGGGGGGTATTTATTTATTTATATGAATACCATGCTACTTTGCACTGAATGTGTAACACAGAATTATATGTCCCTTAAATATGCCTTATGAAAACAGTTGCATAAACTTGAGTTTAACAAAGCCAAGCCTTATATAACCCAGGGATATCTGTATGTCACTGTTTTCTGTTTCATTCTGGGTTGTAGAGATACAAAGGTTGAACAGTTTTGGAAGGAGAGATCTGAATAAAGAACGGCTGTTATATCATGCCATTATCATGCCAGTTCATGTGTACCAAAATTGAGCTCCCTGTGCATATAACTCACTTTGCCACATATAATAGGGACCTTCCACAAGAGTCTGAAGACCTGGCTCTGCCAGTTGATTTGGGGCCCCAGTGAGGGAGTATCACAATGGAGTTGGTTCATGGACCAATAGCAGATCTCACTTCTTTAATAAATAAATAAACTCTAGATGAGTTGGAATATGCAATTCTAAGCATAAGAACTTGAAATGTACATGAGAGTTACTGTTCCAGAGCAGAGGCCATCAGTCTGAAAAGACTGTAGAAGACAATTTGATTGATAAGAATTCCAATTGTACTGCATAGTAAAAAGATGTGGTATATTCATCCTCAAAAACATCCTTCAAAGTATCCATGCAAATATCTGCACATCCTAGGATTGTACCTTAGTCAGCATCTCTCTAGAAAAGCAGAACCCAGTGATTTAAGAACATGGCAAGTTTCCTTGGCTTACAAATAAAGCAGGCTGGATATATTGAAAACAAAAAGAAGAGAAGCTCAGAGCAGACTCAACATCAAAATACAGTAAAAGTACCAAATGTGGTACCAATATAATCTTCCTTATCCACCCAAAGTTAGACAACATGCTTACAGAGCTATTAAATTAGGTCTGTACCCCCTTGTTATTTTACAACCTAAGGCTTTGTGGAAAGATTTACATATGCTGTAATTCATTACTTGAGGGTGGGGGTGAGGGCTGGCCAGCCTTTGCTATTCTCAGAATGTGCTATGCTGCACAGAATATTAAATATATGATTACAAAACGTACACATTTCTGCATATCATGAGGATCCTATGGCAGCACATCTATGCATCAGATGATGCACTGTATTTTATTTTATTGTCTATTAATGAATTTATATGCTATTCAATCTCCATGCCAGAGATATAGCTTATTTACAATCTTTGCAAGCTGTCTTTTTTTTTAATTCTTTTAATTTGATGGATAACTACACAAACAAAACTACTGATAACATCGTAGTTCATTATACCCCAAATAAGACATCTGGGATAATTCAAAAGACACAGTGAAGGTATAAAAGGCCTGGTATAGCTTAGCAATTAAACTGATCAAGATACAACTTGAGTAAATGAAGAATCCTCTCTACCTCTTGGCCAGATAATTGAATAGTTCCATAGTGTGCACATATTTATTTCACCAATTTTTCAATAAATATATCATTTGTAGCAATATTACATTTATTTTCTCCATTTTACCCATTTCCCTTGCTTCTATCTTATTTTTCCTTTTATATTTTCAATTCTTTCTTTGTTGTGGCCATATATTTAGCAGCATTGCATCTGAATGTAAACAAAATGGATTGGATAAAGGTTGGACAAATAGCATTAACGCAAAAGAGCCTTTGCAAATATAAATTGGACAAGATTCCTGATTGCAAAGAATGTATTGTATTCTTCTCTTTCATACTATGATCACTGGAAGAAGTTCATGATTTAGTGTGTCTTGTTTGAATTACTATAGTAGTTTGCTGATAGGACTTCCTAAAGTTGTTCCCCATCCTTTGATTCAACTTCAGAATTGTACAGTTCATGAAATTCTGGACTTCTTCCATTTTCCTCTATGTCTTCTTTTCACCAGTCTTTAGATTTGCAGAGTCTCCAAGAACAAAATCAGCTTAAATGGTGAGTGTTGGCTTTTAGCGTTCTGCTTACAAGGACACCTAGTTATTTGAATCAGCAGATCACGATTCATCTTCCAATTCATTAGAGTCTGTTAGGTTTTTTTTATATATTTTACAGCCTTTTCCGATCTAGCATCATTTCTTTGGAAATGACTCCCCTTGGAATCATGCCTGGAGAGTAATCTCCTAAAATTTAAAAAGACACTTAAAATACTTCTTTTTTCAGAACTGTTATGAGGTTTTTTTGAATTGTACAGCTTAAACTATGAAAGCAGTGTGATGAGAAAATGGTTGTCATATCTGATTGTTTTATAACTTGCTCGTGCTATTATTACTATATTGCCAAATTTTAGTTTTCTGCCATTCAGAGATGGAAAATACAAAAAGCAAGGTCCAATCATGTCAATGTTTTCAGTGCCATTTTAATTTTGTTAAATGAATGGTGATAAGTTGAGGACTACCTATAAAGAAATTCTACCTTGGAAAGATTCTGATCGTATTTTAATAAAATAAATAAGAGGTTATAAAATTGATCTAGGTTTCTTTGCAAAATAAGCATTAAAGTACTAAACTAGGCCTCCTCAAAACCCCTCCCCCAAACCCCCATCACATTCCCATCATGTCAAAATACATGATGCTATCCTAACTGCTTTCTAGCACTCATCCACTCCAGCCATTAGAGTAGCCCTTGGGTACAAAAGGCTTATTTTTCCTGCTTTATCACTTGCAGTTAATTCCTTTTTTTAAATCTTAGATGGATTGCAGATGATCATGCATCTAAAGAAGGAGAACATTTGCATTGCTTTCCAACATTTCAAGCACAATACATTTGCAATGGACACCTATTCAGAGCAAAATATCAGATCCTGAATAATAAAAAAAAAAGATAGGTCACTCCTACTCCCATAGGTCACATGTCACCCTACTCCCAAGTACTGCTACAGTAGCAGTAATGGCTAACTAGAAATTAGGAAGCCTAGTTTAGTACTTAGTGCTGCCACCAAACCAAACAGTGATGCAATTTATTAAAACTCTCTCAATTGTGCCTCTATAAAAAGTGACCAGGACAGAAGGAGAAAGATATGCTCTCCTCGTCCAACGCAGGAAATGCAGATATGGTTTGTGTGCTTCACTAAGGATGATGTGTAGAGAGATCAATTCAGATTGTTAGTTATCTGCACCCACAGATACTTAATACTGTTGACCGCCTCTACAGCATCCTTGATACTGAGTGGAATAGGACTATGCTGGATCTTTCTAAAATCTATAATGATCTCCTTTGTTTTATTAACATTTAGAACCAGGTTACAGAACCAGTCCACCAGAGCCTACACTCTTCCCTATAAGCATCTTCACTGATGTCCCACCGCTGCCACGTCATCCGCATACTTCACAATATGATTTGTAACAGATTTGGTACAGCAGTCATGGGTCATCAAAGTGAAGAGTAGTGGACTCAAGACACAATTCTGTGGGAAACCTCTACTCAAGGAGGTGAAATGGAAACATTTCTTCCAACTTGCACAAACTGGGGCCTATCAAGAAGAGTTCTCCACTCTTCTACTCGTTGCAGAATACCTTATGCCACCAGACTTGAAATTCTAAAACTAGAAAACCTTGAATTACGCCGTCTTCGGTCTGACTTAAGCATGGTATATAAAATCATACATTGCAATGTCCTACCTGTCAATGAATACTTCAGCTTCAACCATAACAACACAAGAGCACACAATAGATACAAACTCAAAGTAAACCGCACCAAACTTGATTGCAGGAAATACGACTTCAGCAATAGAGTGGTCAATGTCTGGAATACTCTACCCGACTCTGTAGTCTCTTCCCCAAACCCCAAAAACTTTAACCTTAGACTGTCTACTATTGACCTCACCCCTTTCCTAAGAGGTCTGTAGGGGGCGTGCATAAGCGCACCATCGTGCCTACCGTCCCTGTCCTATTGTTTCTCTTATTCTTTTATTTTTCTTATATGTACCCATTTCATGTATTCACAACTATGTATACACTTATACTTATTATCTTGTAAACAATTGGCAAATCAAATAAATAAATAAATAAATAAATAAATAAATAAATAAATAAATAAATAAATAAGGAAATCCAGAGTTGAGCCTTCTCTGTGTTGCAAAGCCTTTGTTAGGACTCCCCAGGGACTGTACTATGAGCCAGTAAAAAAAAGGCTTCTCTTCTTTGGGATTCTCTGGGATTGCAGGGAGCTTTGTCTGGACGTAGGGAGGGTCCATTGGGAGCTCATGGGATTAGACAAAGAGATTAGTTTGACCTAGTCATTGCTAAAAGACAGGGAGAGAAAACATGCATACTCCATTTTATTTTGTACATTTATTCTCTCCACCACGTTTACATTTGGAAAGACAACCTCTAGCTCAAAGACTTGGCTATGCATGAACTGTAAATGGTAGGATAGATTCATCCTTTCCTTCATTATAAGTCTAGCTAATTAATGCTTCTGAGGACATTTGGAATGCTTCTATTCTTTGTGTGAAGTAGAACAAAGTTCATTGTGACAGGTATTCAGATTCCCAGAATAGAAAGTATAGTATGGTGGCTGGAAGTGATAAGAGATTTTGTTCAATTCAATTAGAAGATAGCATGAGCACTGAGATACATTTCAAAGCTGGATTCAAAATTGAGCGGCATCTTCAAGAAATTTGTATTAATCCAAAGTGTTTCCAATGTCTGATCAAAGCTGTCTAATCAAAGCCTTTGTTGCAGAGTTACCTTCATTTCACCTGAGATCAATATAACAGATAACAGTTAATCAGAGTTGGAAGGGACATTATAGATCATCTAGTCCAACCTCCCACCCAAGAGGGAAACCCTACACCACTTCTGACAAATGGCAGTACAATCTCTTCTTGAAGGTCTCAAGTGATGGCGTTCCCACAACTTCCAAGGGCATGCTCTTCCATTGGTTGATTGTTCTCACTGTCAGAAACTTTCTCCTTATTTCCAAGTTAAATCTCTTCTTGTTCAGTTTCCATCCATTATTCCTTGTCTGGCCTACAGGCGCTTTAGAAATAGCTTGACTCCTTGCTCTCTGTGGCAGCCCCTCAAATATTGGAAGACTGCTATCATGTCTCCCCTGGTCCTTCTCTTCACTAGACTAGCTAAGTCCAGTTACTGTAACCATTCTTCATATGCCTTAGTCTCCAGTCCCCTAATCATGCTGGTTGCTCTTCTCTGCACTTTTTCTAGAGTCTCAACATATTTTTTATAATGTGGTGACCAAAACTGGATGCAGTACTCTAGGTGTGGTCTTACTAAGGCATTATAGAGTGCTATTAGTATCGCACTTGATTTCGAGTGTATCCCTTTGTTAATGCAACTTAGGATTGCATGAGCTTTTTTGGCTGCTGCTGTACACTGCTGGCTCATATTTAGTGTCATGACCCTGGTGGAGTCTGACTCTGAGGAAGAGGAGGAACAGCCAACAGGGAGTGGGAGTGTGGCTCCTGAGGTGGTGGAGGAGGCTGGGGAAGGGCAGAAGCCGGCTGAGCAGTCAGAGGAGGATCCAGGCCCATCCCCTATCCATCCTAGGTCACGCAGGGAGGAGAGGATCAGGGAAAAGCGAGGTCTACTCAAGAGGAGATTACCATGATCCTCCTCGTGGCTTGCAGATGGGAGCTATGTATATAAGTTTGCAACTGCGCAGTTAGAATTGCTGAAGTCAATTAGTGTTCACCTTGAAAGAGGCTTATCTTTGCTGGCGTTCTTCCCATGGACTTTTCTCGGTTATTTTTCTGGAGTTTATAATTAGTTATCTTGGCTTGCTTCGGAACTGTCATCAATGCAGTTTGTTTTTGTTTTCTGTTTGCCTCATTATTTACTTTTGTGACTTTAAACTGTGCCTAATAAAACAGTGGAGTTAAGTTGAAGGCTTTACCGGACTTTAATATATGTTTTGGGTTTTGGGTTATTTTGAGAGACTACGGGTCATTACAATTTGACTTCAGCCACCCCTTCAACTTATTTTTGCTTTTTGTGGGGTGACCATGGATCAGCTCAGAGCAGAGATTGCCCAGTTAACCCAGCAAGTGGCTCTTTTGACTGCATAGGTGGCACAAATGCAAGCTGCCCAGCCATGCCAAAAATGTCCAGTGGCAGTGCCAGATAAATTTGATGGTTCGCTGGTCCAATTTCCAGCATTTTTTGGACAGTGCCAGCTTTACATGAGCCTTCGGCCTGAGGGCTTTCCCACTGACCGGGATAAGGTGGGGTTTTTGATTAGTTTGTTGTCAGGCTCTGCAGCACGTTGAGCGACACCTCTGCTGACCCAGCCCAACCAGGTGTTGGACAATTACACTTAGTTTTTCCATCAGTTTCAGGCCATGTTTGAGGACCCTGTTCGAAGCCAAACAGCAAGAGATGTTTGAGAGAGTTGAAGTAGGAGCGTGGCTCACTCATGGATTATACTGATAGTTTTTGGGTGGTTGCTCAGGATGTACAATGGAATGAGGCAGCACTATTAGACCAGTTCCAGGGAGGGGGTTGTCGTCAGAGCTTTTGGATGAGTTGGCGCGCACTGAATGCCCTCGCACCCTTCAGGAGCTCATGCATTTGTGTCTTCGTATCGATGCTAGACTTCAGCAGTGACGGGTGCGATGATGGACAGAGACCGTATCTGTTTCCAGCAAGATGGCACCCTTGGTGGAAGTGCCTTTAGAGGAACCCATGCAGTTGGGGGCTGGCCGCCCTCACCTGACTCAAGTAGAAAAGAATAGACATCATCGTGATGGATTATGCCTCTATTGTGGCAATCGAGGCCATTTTGCGGCCAAGTGTCCTGTTAAGACATCCACAGCAGCGACACCTGCAGTGGTGGGAAACGAGCATCGCTCGGCCTACGGGGGTCTGCAGGTCGGGGTGTAAAGTCCATAGGCCCGCCATCTTCATCAACCTTGCCACCCTCGCCATCTTTGACATCTTCGACATCTCCACCACAGTCGCTATGGGTGAAGCATCTTGTGCTGCCAGCAAGTGTGTTCGTGCCTAGTGTGGGAGCGGTGGAGATCCCAGCTTTGGTTGACTTGGGGGCCACAGCCAATTTAATGGATGCTCATTTTGTCAAGCAGTGGTTCATTCCTCAGCAAAAGGTATCCCCACCAGTAATGGTGGAGATGATTGATGGTCGGTCCCTTCATTCAGGACCTGTGGTTGCTGCAACCAAACCCCTTTGCATATGTATTGGGCAGCATGTGGAGGAAACCATGTTTTACGTTGTCACAGTGCCTCATTTTCCGGTGGTGCTGGGTTTGGAGTGGCTACAGGCCCATGATCCACAGATTGTCTGGTCATCTGGAGTTGTGCAGTTCCTTGATAGGAAGTGTGCCAACCATTGCTTGTGCTCCTGTGAAGGGAGTGTGGCTACGCCCGTGGACCTGGATCTACCAGCAGAGTTGGTGGACTTTGCTGATGTGTCTGGGGAGAAGGAGGCAGATCAGTTGCCTCCACATCGGGCATATGACTGTCCAATCAACTTGTTGCCCGAAGCAAAATTGCCGGTGGGTCGGATATATTCCCTGTTGGATCCAGAGTTGGCTGCATTGCGGGATTTTTTTTTTAATTTTTATTAGTTTTTTAAAACAAACATAAACAAACAAAACATAAAAACATCAAGCTATCTTCCATATGTGTACATACAGTGTGCCGGTTGGTTTACAAATTGTTTTGTGCTTCCATTTCGTAGTCTTCAATTACACTTGCATTGCATATCTCATATTTTCAATCAAAAATTAAATACCTTGGTATCATTATTAATCAATCATTTGACTATATTTTAATTCATTCATGTTTTACAAGATAATCATAATTTACTTAGTTTATTTTATAACAGTTCATATTATCATCCCAAATCTATCCTAAAATCATTTTGTAGATATAATAAGAAAGAAGTACATCTTTATATATTTATTATTTTCTAAAAGTCTACATATTTCATTACTGTATTTTATTATCTAACCATTGATAGAAAAGATCCCAAATTTTATAAAATTGTTTATCCTCTTGTTCTCTAATTTCAAATGTCAATCTACTCATTTCAGCACATTCCAATATTTTCTTAATGATTTCCTCCTGTGATGGTGTTTTCTCATTTTTCCAGTTTTTAGCAAATACAATCCTAGCTGCTGTCAACACGTTTACAATCAGGTATTTCAAGTCTTTACTATATATTTCAGGTAAAATTCCCAATAAAAATCAATTTATCATAGAAACCTTCCATTTTAGAATCTTTATCATACCTTGAATGTATTTGCGCATATGAAAACCAATTCATCTTTATACCTTGTTCCTCTAGTTTTTGTATAGATTTGAGTTCACCCTTTTCATTCAATATTTCACCATATCTAACTGTTTGTTCCTTTTTGTATATTATAGGATAAGAAAATGCTTCAATAGTCGATAACCAGACTGGAATTTTCAAATAACATTGTCTTTTAATCTTCTCCCAGTTTAACCATAGAGACTCCCGTATATAATGTCTTCTAAAATACTCCTGTGTTTTAGTTCCTTTATACCATAAAAAAGCATGCCACCCCAACAACAAATCATGTCCTTCTAATGTCAACAATCTAGTGTTTCTTAGTGTTATCCATTCCTTAGCCCACATCAGATTTGTAGCTTGATAGTACAACTCCCAATTAGGCAAATCAAATCCTCCTCTAATTCTAGCATCTTGCAAAAGCTTTAATTTTATTCCCGCTTTCTTACCTTGCCATATATATTTCAACACAATTTTATTTAGATCTTCAAAGTAATCTTTTCCAAGCCTAATTGGAATTGTTTGAAACAAATATAAAATTCTGGGTAATATATTCATCTTGATTGTTGAAATTCTCCCTATTAGTGACAGTTGTAAATTTTCCCATTTCGCCACATCTAGCGCTATCTGCTGTTTAAGTTTGATATAATTATTCTCTTTTAATGTAGTACATCTTGCTGTCAAATATATCCCCAAGTACTTGATCTTATTCGTGACCTGAATTTTCAATAGGTCTGCCAGTTCTTCCTTTTGTCTTGATAGCATATTCTTTGTCAAGATCTTTGTCTTATCTTTATTTATTTTCAAACCAGCCACCTTTCCATATGTCTCTATCTTTTCTATCAATTTTGATGCTGTTTCTAAAGGGTCTTCTAAGATGAAAACCAGATCATCTACAAATGCTTGCAGCTTAAATTCTTCCTTTTTGATTTTCATTCCTTTTATATTCTTTTCATCTCTAATATTTCTGTTTAGCACTTCCAAAGTTAACACAAACAACAAAGGTGACAGTGGGCACCCTTGTCTTGTTCCTTTTCTTATATTGAGAGAGTCTGTCAGTTCTCCCTCTATCATTACCTTTGCCGTCTGCTTATAGTATATAGCTTCTATTGCTTGAATAAATTTTCTAGCAAAACCCATCTGTTCCAACAGTAATAACATGAATCACCAATTCACATTATCAAATGCCTTCTGTGCATCTAGGAATATCAGAGCCATTTGTTTTTCAGGATGTGCCTCGTAGTATTCCAAGGTGTCCAAGATTACTCTCATATTGTCTTTAATTTGTCTCTTTGGCAGAAATCCATTTTGATCAGGATGGATAAAATTATTTAAATATTTTTTAAGTCTTTCTGCCAATATTGAAGCAAAAAAATTATAATCTGCATTTAGTAGAGAAATGCATTCTCTACATTTAGTAAAGAAATGGGTCTATAGTTCTTAATTTGTAATGGGTCAGCCTCCTCTTTTGGAATAAGTGTAATAGAGGCTTCTGACCATGATTTAGGTATCTTCTTCTTTAACATAACTTCATTCATAACTTCTAGCAATGGAAAATTCAACAATTCTTATAATGTTTTATAAAATTCTGCCGGAAGTCCATCTGGGCCTGGTGCCTTTCCATTATTTTACTTTCCCTTTAAAATAAAAAGCAAACGTAAAGATTGGACTTCCAAAGAAAAAAAGAAAAACAAAGACAAGCTCCAACAAAGCCAAAAACCCATATAGTTATTACAAGAAAAAAAGATAAAATGAAATACAAATGAAATGAATAATGAAATAAAATGAAATAAAATGAAATGGTGAGGAGGGATAGCACAACTTAGAAAAAGTAAAAAGGGCACACTGCATTTTGTTTAATTATCCAAGGCTCTTATTGTAGCTCTCTTCTCCAAAAACTTATCACCTTTTTTCCCCTAGGTTTCAACACCAGACTCCAGCTGTTGATAGAAACCCAGAAGAGCACCTGCAATAATACTCTCCCATGCTCTTCCCTCTATCTTATCAAATAGCAATGTCCCTGAAAAAGAGTCTCAGTTCTTTCTTTCTCAGCTTTGTCTGGTCACAGGGAAATAGAATATTTTCAAGCCTCTAGTTGGCAGTGTTACAAAGTTTCTTTGCTCTCACTTTCCCCCTCCTTTTCCAAGCAAAATATAATAAGAATTAATAAAAAAAAAGAAAAAGATATTTAAAAAAAAAATAACTAAAGGGAGCCTCTAGCCTAAAATATTACAAAATCAAAAAGGAGGAAAAAAAATAGATGTAAACGAAAAAACCAGTCCAGTTTCAAAATACAAGATCGTGTATAGAAAATCCAGCAATGAGAGAAAAAAAACATTACTTTGACATTCCTGTTTAAAATCGCCGCTTAATCACTTCTGTCAAAACTTTTACAGATTCTTTCTTTTCCTTAGAGTGTCCTTTCAGATCTTAGAATAAAAAAAAAGTTCTCACCAAACCGGCACACTCTCTCTTTCTATTCTCTTCCGTTTCGGAGCTGTCCCAACTTCAGCAGCTTTAATGGCTGCCTCTTTGCCACTGGCAAGAAGTGCTTCTCCTGGATCTACCAGGGACTTTGTGGTATCCCTGGGATTGACAGGATGCGCTCTTCACTTTCACCATCTCTTCGGGACAGTTTAGATCTGATAGGACCGTCCAGGAGAAAAAATATCGGCAGCGATCTCAGACCTCCAAGATCGCATGCCGTATCGTCGCGACGCCAGTTCCGCCCTCCCGTTGCAGGATTTTATTGACAAGAACCTCCGGAAAGGGTTTATCCGGCCTTCTACCTCCCCATTGGCTGCACTGGTGCTTTTTGTGAAAAAGAAATCAGGGGAGCTACGTTTGTGTTGTGATTACCGCAAGTTGAATGCAATCACAGTGAGAAATCGGTACCCACTTCCCCTCATCCCTAAACTGATTGAGCGGCTTCGTCAAGCTAAGATCTTTACGAAGTTGGATTTGTGTGGGGCCTACAATCTGGTTTGCATTCGTGCAAGGGACAAATGGAAAACAGCTTTCTGGACAAGGTACGGGCATTTTGAGTATACCATGATGCCTTTTGGATTAACCAATGCCCCAGCTGTGTTGATGCATTTCATGCACGATGTTTTCCGTGATTTGTTGGATCAATTCGTGGTCATTTATTTAGATGACATTTTGATTTACTCAGACTTCCTACAGGAACATTGGCAGCATGTGCGGCTAGTGTTGCAATGTTTGCGTGATAACCACCTGTTTGCTAAACATGAGAAGTGTCAGTTTGCACAAACCATGATTGACTTCTTGGGACATCGTATTTCACCTGCTGGGATGGAAATGGACCCAGAAAAAATTCAATCATTGCAGGAGTGGGAACCTCCACAGCGGGTTAAGGATGTGCAACGACTGTTGGCGTTTGCGAACTACTACTGCACATTTATTCCCTGCTTTGCTGCCTTGACTGCTCCCCTTTCTAATCTAAGCTCAAGAAGGGGGAGAAGTTCCATTGGGGTGCCGAGGAGCATGCAGCTTTTGAGGCGTTGAAAGTCGCCTTTGCTTCTGAGCCTATCCTCAAACACGCTGATCCAGGCCAGCCATTTGTGGTGGAAACAGATGCTTCTGATGTGGCTGTTGGTGCAGTGCTCCTCCAGGCCTATGCTCCCGCAGGCACCTTGTTCCCATGCGCTTATTATTCCTGGAGGTTGGTGGCTTCAGAGCGCAACTATACGATTTGGGACAAGGAGATATTGGCAGTTAAGGTCATGCCTTTGAGACATGGTGGCACCACTTGGAGGAGGCTCATCACCAAATTGAGGTTTGGACAGATCATCGCAATTTGGAACACCTACGTACAGCTCGGACATTGAACCAGCATCAGGTGAGATGGTGCTTATTCTTTGCTTGATTTGATTTCTGGGTGACCTATGTTCCGAGTGGAGGGAATCAACACGCTGATGCCCTATCTCGGAAGCCCGAGTGTACCCGAAGGGAGGATAAAATCTTGCCCCGGACGGTGATTCCGTTGGAGCGGGTTGTGGCCACCGAGGAACCTGTGGACCTTCGAGTGAGGATTCAGGAGGCGCAGCGGCAGGACCCATTTGTGACAGCTCGACGTCGAGAATTGGATGAGAATGGGAGACAAGAGACTCCTTGGGTGTATATTGGGGACCTGTTATAGTTCCGTGATCACATTTATGTGCCTGGAGGTCCTCTTCATAGCCTTATCCTTTGTCAATGTCATGATAGTCTGGCGGCAGGACATTTTGGGGTGTTCAAAACACTGCACCTCATCTCTAGGACATTTTGGTGGCCGAGACTCAAACATGATGTGTCAGGATATGTGGTGTCCTGTGGGATCTGTCGCCAAGCCAAGTATGCTCCTGGCGAGCCCCCTGGTCTATTGCAGCCCTTGCCCACGCCAGAACGACCATGGGGGGCAGTTTCATTGGATTTCATCGTTGAGTTACCACGATCAAATGGTGCCACAACCATTTTGGTGGTGGTGGATATGTTGACTATAATGGCCCACTTTACTCCATGTGCAGGTCTTCCATTGGCCAAGATAACGGCTCAATTGTTTATCTCCCATGTTTCCAGTTGCATGGGTTACCAGACCGCATGGTATCAGATCGGGGGGTACAATTTACAGCACGCTTCTGACAGACCCTACTTGCGAAACTGCAGGTTCAGGCATGTCTGTCGTCTGCTCATCACCCCGAAACTGATGGGGGGACAGAGAGAATGAATGCTATTTTGAAGCAGTACCTCCGCTGTTTCAGCAATACTCAACAAGACAATTGGGTGGAGGTGCTGCCGGTGGCGGAATTCGCTTATAACAATGCTCAACATGCATCCACCTGTGTGTCCTCTTTCTTTGCTAACTATGGGTTTCATCCACAACTTTTCCCTTTAGCCTCGTCTGATTCCCCAGTTCCGGCAGTGGATATGTTTTTGCACGAGTTAAACGCTGTGCACCACATGGTCCACAATCAACTAGAGAGAGCCAAGGAAGACTATAAACGGTTTGCAGACCGACATCATCACGATGTTCCACCTTTAGCAGTCAGCGATCGGGTTTGGCTCTCTACTCCATATTTACCAAAGATGCGACCATCGAAAAAGCTCAATCACCATTACTTGGGACCTTTTCCAGTTGAGGCGGTGATCAATCCTGTGGCTTATCATCTCTTCTGCCACGGACCAAGCATATCCATCCTGTTTTTAATCGTTCCTGTTAGTCCCAGCCTCGCCCAACAGTCCGCATAGACCAGCTCCATCACAGCTGGCCCCAGTAGCCCATTTGGGAGAGGAGGAATATGAAGTGGATAGCATCTCAGATTCACACCAGTTGCGGGGCCGATTTCAGTATTTGGTGGCATGGAAAGGTTATGGACCAGAGGACTTCACCTGGGTCGATGCCACTGATGTTCATGCTCCTCGTTTGGTCCAGGACTTTCACGCTCGGTTTCCTCAACGTCCTGCGGCCCTGCGGGGGTGGGATAGTGTCATGCCCCTGGTGGAGTCTGACTCTGAGGAAGAGGAGGAACAGCCAACAGGGAGTGGGAGTATGGCTCCAGAGGTGGTGGAGGAGGCTGGGGAAGGGCAGAGGCCGGCTGAGCAGTCAGAGGAGGATCCAGGCCCATCCCCTATCCATCCTAGGTCATGCAGGGAGGAGAGGATCAGGGAAAAGCGAGGTCTACTCAAGAGGAGATTACCATGATCCTCCTCATGGCTTGCAGATGGGAGCTATGTATATAAGTTTGCAACTGCACAGTTAGAATTGCTGAAGTCAATTAGTGTTTGCCTTGAAAGAGGTTTATCTTTGCTGGCATTCTTCCCATGGACTTTTCTCGGTTATTTTCTCGGTTATTATAATTAGTTATCTTGCCTTGCTTCAGAATTCTCATCAATGCAGTTTGTTTTGGTTTTTTGTTTGCCTCCTTATTTACTTTTGTGACTTTAAACTGTGCCTAATAAAACAGTGAAGTTAAGTTGAAGGCTTTATTGGACTTTATGTTTTGGGTTATTTTGAGAGACTGCGGGTCATCACATTTAGCTGGTTGTCCACTAAGACTCCAAGATCCCTCTCACAGTTACTGCTATTGAGCCTGGTTTCATCCAGTCTATATGTGTACTTTTGGTGTTTCTTGCCTAAGTGTAGGACTTTACTTTTCTTGACATTGAATTTCATTTTGTTAGATACAGCGCAGTGTTCTATTCTGTCAAGATCCATCTGGATCTTCAGCCTATCTTCTTGGGTGTTAGCTATTCCTGTCAGCTTAGTATCATCTGCAAATTTGGTAAGTTCCCCTTCTATTCCCTCATCTAAGTCATTAATGAAGATATTGAAGAATACTGGGCCAAAGACGGAACCTTGTGGCACCCCACTGCTTACTTCCCTCCATGTAGACTTAGATTCATTAAGGACTACACATTGAGTACGGTTTGTCAGCCAGTTGTGAGTCCATCTAGTGGTGGTGCTATCTATTCCACTTTTTTCTAGCTTACTAAGAAGTAGGTTGTGGTCTACTTTGTCAAATGCCTTGCTGAAATCTAAATATATTATGTCCACAGTATTTTGTTGGTCTAATTTAGTCACTATGTTGAAGAATGAAATAAGATTGGTTTGGCATGATCTGTTCTTAACAAATCTGTGCTGACTGCTAGTTATTACTTTACTTGTTTCTAGATGTTGGCAGATCTGCTTTTTTATTATCTTTTCCAGTATCTTCCCGGGTATTGATGTTAGGCTGATTGGTCTATAGTTTTCTGGGTCTGTTTTTTTTTTCCTTTTTTGAAGATGAGAACCACATCAGTTCTTTTCCAGTCCTCTGGTAGTTCCCTGGTGCGCCAGGATTTTTGAAAGATATGGTGCAGTGGTTGTGAGATGACCTCTGCCAGCTCTTTTAAAACTCTGGGATATAATCCATCAGGCCCCAATGATTTGTGTTCATCAAGATCAGACAGGTGTTCTCTTACTATTTTTTTGCTTATTTTAACTTTTATTTCTGGTCTGTCTTTTACAGTTATGTTTTTGGTGGGTTGAGCGATAGTTTCTTTTTGCATGAAGACTGATGCAAAGAATGAGTTAAACAGTTCTGCTGTCTCTCTGTTGCCTGTTACTTCCTTGCTGTCTTCTCTCTTTAGTGGACTGACTGCTTGATTTTTTTCTTGTTATTTATATGTTGGAAGAAACTTTTTTTATTATCTTTGACTTTTGTTGCAAGTCTTTGTTCGTTCTGAGCCTTTGCTTTCCTAACTTCGTCTTTGCAGATTCTGGCTATCTGCTGATATTCTGCCTTAGTTGTATGTCCTTCTTTCCATTTTTTGTACTTGTCCTTTTTTTCTTTCAATTTGCCAGAGAGATCTTTGTGCAGCCATGATGGTTTCTTCTTGGATTTCTTGTTTTTCTTTTTCAGTGGTATTGTGCTGGTCTGGGGTTCTATGATCGTACTTTTCAGAGTTTCCCAAGATTCTTTAGTTGTTTTCCCCTTTAGGATTTTCATTCATGGAATCTTTCCCAAGTTCTCTCTGAGTTTATTAAAATCAGCTCTTTTAACATCCAAGACTCTGGTGTCATTATGTTCTATTGCTTGTGTTTGTGTTATGTTGAATTCTAGTATGACGTGGTCACTCTCACCCAAGGTTCCTGCAGTTTCAACTCCCTCTATCACTTCTTCTCTGTTTGTAAGAATTAAGTCCAGTATGGCTGTCACTCTAGTTTCACCCTCTACCTTTTGGACAACAAAGTTGTCAGCTAGGTTGGTTAGGAACTTATTTGATTTCTCACTTGGTGCAGAATTAGTTTTCCAATTGATATCAGAATAATTGTGCATAAGCGCACCGACGTGCCTACCGTCCCTGTCCTATTGTTTCTCTTATTCTTTTATTTTTCTTATATGTACCCATTTCATGTATTCACAACTATGTATACACTTATACTTATTATCTTGTAAACAATTGGCAAATCAAATAAATAAATAAATAAATAATTGAAGTTCCTCATTACTATTGTTGTGTGTTTCCATGTTTGTTAGTTGGTTGGCAAAAAGGACATCTATTTTTTCTGCTTGATTGGGTGGCCTATAATATACACCTATGGCCATGTCATTCTTTTTTTTCTTTTATATTGACCCATATGCATTCTAGGAGGTTTTCATCTTTGGTGTCATGCATTTATGTAGCAATATAGTGGTCCTTTACATACAGTGCAACTCCACCTCCTCTTTTATGGGGTCTGGTTTTTTTGAACAGTTTGTATCCTTCTATCAGTATGTTCCAATCATGGGTTTCATCCCACCAAGTTTCTGTTATTCCAACTATATCATATCTACCTTCATGTATTTGTAGTTCAAGTTCACCCTGTTTGTTCCCCAGACTTTGTGCATTTGTATATAGGCACTTGAGATCTTTATGTCTGACACTGTGTTTACTGTCTACATAACCTGTGTTGTGCCTGCCTGCCCCTACTTTGTTGCCACCTGTTTGATTAATGCACTCACTATTAGATGCTTGGTTTTGGTTGATGGCAAGGCTGATAATCTTACCTGCACAAACATCTATTTTGCATGCACTGGTATCCTTATTAATTCTAGGTTGCTGGGGACAGAAATGTTCTGTATCCATTAATTCTCTGTCCCCGCTATTCAGTTTAAATGTTTATCCAGGAAATCTGTGAATTTAATGCCAAGTAACTCAGTCCCTTTCTTTGATGGATGCAAACCATCTCTTTTGTACAGTTTTTCATTGGACCAGCTGCAGATATCATGACTAATAAAACCAAAGCCTTCCCTTTTACACCACTGCCTTAGCCACACATTCAACTCCACTACACGCTGGCCTTTCCCTTTTTGTTCCTTGTATACTGGTAGAACCTCTGAAAACATAAGCCTACAGCCCATATTACTAAGTTCATACCCCAAGCTTTGGAAGTCTTTCTGAACAGAAAGTACATCCTTCTGGGACAAATCATTTGTATCAAGATGTATAATAGCATCAACATCACAGTCTTTACTGGCATTCTTGACTATTCTAAGAATACGCCTTTTGTCTCTGCTGGCAGTAGCCAGCAAACATTGCTTGCTCTTCCATACAGAATTTGGTGGCAGGAATGGTACATGAGTAGAATCCTGACAAGAAAGGAGAAGAAATATCCACGCACCATGTCTCTTCTATTAAGATGGAATTAAATTGATGGATACTGTTCAAAACAGGTATTCACTGATTTAATTGCCGCCCAGCAATATTTCAAGACATAGCATTTCAGACTCTTAGGAGCGAGTCAACTAGTAGCATTCAGAGTATTACGGTCTTGTCTAAGTGCAAGAAGACATACTGATTTTGTTATATTGATGTTTAATCAGAATGGGAATCATTAGCAGGACTATAGTTTGCTATCTCGGCCTAGTTGGATTTGCAAGTTGAAGATCTTGTTTAGGATGTACTCTTGATATAGCAACTTTCTTTTGTCCTCATATACTACAATCTGATTGTCATTATCTGAAACTAAACAAAGATGGAATTGATCTAGGCTGATTCTGAACAGAAGGACATGTAGACTTTCTGGGGTGTAGGTTGATTTCCTTCTTTGGCAGGATTGTTTTCACAATTCAGAGAATTTATTATGATTTTCTGCAGAGCTGTAGTCAAATGAGAGTCCAAAGATATCAGTCAATTAAAGGTTTGGCTGCTGCTAAGCTTAACAGCAGTGTTAGCTTCAGTTCATCCATTTGACTCAATATTTCTTCTTGTTTGCAATTTGATAAGCCTTCAAAAGAATTAATTAATTCTGTTTCTAGAACTTCATCGATGTCATTTTTCTTGCATCATCTCCGTATGATTTTTTCAGCAGTGTCTTGTCAAGAAGCTAAAGGTGCTAGGTTGCTGTGGTTTTTATCATTGGCATGCTGCCCATAGCCCGAGACATGGGCATTTCTGCCTGATATGTTAAAAGAAAAAGTGCAGTCTTTTTCCATCTGTGCCATGGGTATTTTCAAAAATAGAAAGAAAATGATTCATTTGTGCAGAGAATGGTGCAAAGCAATAGAATTCATTTGTGTCCTGTCATGCTAGGAAGCTATTCGACAGCACTTCAATCAATCATATCACAATGGCATAAAAGTGAGCCAAGTAATAGAATGATAGCTCTTCTTATAAACCAACATCCGGTGTTCCATTGAGTGTAAAGCTTAAAGAAAATTTGTTTGAAGGTACAGTTGTATTTGATTGGGTTTGTCTCTTTTTATGGAAAAATGAGGCTTAAATTATTCCTGTACAGTATTTGTATGTCCTTTCTAACCTTAATTTGTTCTTCTGGACAATTTGACTGTCCACAAACAAATCAAGGTTTTCAATTTTCAGTCAAAATTGCTAGCCTATCTGCATAATTTTGCACAAAGATTTCAAAGGCTGTTTTTAAAGAGTCCACCTTTGTGCTTTATAGTTTGTGCAGTTAATAGACATTGTCTATCAGCAAAGTCTACCATGAATTCCTTCGATGATTGTTTGATTAACGCTTCCCCCTTCAGAGATGTATTAACAGCAGCGGGAGACTGTTAAAGGCAGGAATTCAATCAGATAGTTCAGTTCATCATGAAAACTAGAGGAGAAATCTAATATAATATTCGTTGGATATCATATTTATTGGAGCTAGGGAAGGAATGGAGAGGATGTATTTTGTTGTTATTTTTAGTCATAGTTTTCTTGTACATAATGTAATCCTCAATTTTTACTGCTTTGTTGCTTTAGATGGTGTCTGTGAACTTTGACCTATCTGTTGCATTTCTTGTTTTTCCCCATTGCTTCAGTGTCAGCATGCATCTAAAACTTCATGTTTTGGTAACTTAGAATATATTAGAATTAATATAATATGTGTCTTAGAATAGATTTCAAATATATCTCACAGAGAATGTGTTTATTGAATAGAACTAGATAAAAATTATAATGTGTAGTCAGGGTATTTTCAAAAATTAATAAGACAAGCTAAATATCATAAGTAGTTCAGCAAAGAAGCTGCTGCTCCATTGCCATCCTAGCTACATCTCATGACTAACTGGCTTAGGGGATGAAAAAGACAAACCACTAGATCCAGTTGGGAAGCATTGACTTTGAAAAACCTGGGCACAAAAATGTCAAAGATAAAGATATGCTAAAGTGAAACTAACCTTTAGATGACCCTAACTGGTAACTCCGACTGTTTTGGAGGGAAACTTAGAACATTCATATTTGTGTGGGCTTTTTCAAGTATTATGATTGGTTACAGCCCTGTGGGCCTAGAGTATAAAATACAGCCATGTTCCCATAAGGGGTGAAGCTACCATATTAGAGTACAATTCAGAGAGTTTGAGGTTCCCCTCAGCATAGTGCTCATAGAGGGGCCATGCATCAGCCTCATAGGACTGGACTGGTTCAAGGCCCTGGCCATCAGGGTAACAGGCATCCATCGAACCCAAATAGCCAATCTAGAAGTGGTATACCAACAATACACTGACGTATTCAGAGCTGAGCTGGGACAATTTCACTCAACCTCAATCCAGCAGTAACTCCAATCCAATTAAAACTGCACAAGCCTAAAATTGATGCAGAACTAGACAAGCTGGTACAGCAGGGAGTGCTCCAACCTGTGGACTGTAGCCATTGGGAGACTCCCATAGTGACCCCAGTTAAGCCTAACAGGGATGTACATATCTGCGCAGACTACAAGTGCACCATAAACAAGGCACTACAGCAGCATGCTTACCCTGTACCAGTGGTAAGCCACATCTTTGCCTCACTCCAGGGAGGCTGAATCTTTGCTAAGCTAGACCTCTCCCAGGCCTACCAGAAGCTACTGGTAGATGATGCTACCACAGAAGCACAAACAATCGTCACACACAGAGGTGCATTCTGAGTGCACCGCTTGCAGTTTGGAGTAAATGTAGCACTAGGGTTGTTCCAAAGTATTACGGAACAGACACTGAAGAACATTCCTGGTGTCTGCCCATACTCTGATGATGTCCTGATTGTGGAGGTATCAGCGGCAGTCCTGGTGGAACATCTCTGCACAGTAGTCCAATGTTTCTGCAAGGCAGGCCTAAACCTCAAGAGGGAAAAGTGCCAGATTGGCATGGATTCCACATAATTCCTGGATTTCTGCATCAACGTTGCTGGAATCCACCCATCTGAAGCAAAGCTAAAGGGAATTCAGTAAGCCCCCACACCAACATCCAAGGGGGAGCTTCAAGCATTCCTGGGCTTGCTCAATTTTTACCACTCCTTCTTATCGCATAACGCTGCCCTGGCAGAACCACTACCCCACCTACTGGACAAACAAGCACCTTGTGTCTGATCGAGCACTCAAGACAAAGCATTCAAGGCAGTAAAATCATTGCTATCCTCAGACTCCATCCTAGCTCATTTCAATGAAACCATACCAGTAACACTAGCCTGTGATGCTTCGCCATATGGCATTGGGGCAGTACTAAGCCATAGAATGCCAGATGGTAGAGAGGCCCCCATCGCATACTATTCTAGAACATTATCATCGGCTGAAAGGAACTATGCCCAGATACACAGAGAAGACCTCACTACAGTGGCTGGTACTAAGAAGTTCCACAGCTTATTATATGGACAAACCTTCACCACCTTTACAGACCACAAACCTCTGCTGGGTCTCTTCACAGCTCTACAAATAGACACAAACAGGCACCACAGATCCTGTCATCACAAATGGTATGATGGTCCATTTTCATGGCTGCATACTTGTACCAGCTAGTCCACAAGCCAGGCAAGGAAATGGGCCACGCCAACACTCTTAGTCGACTGCCTCTACCTCAGACTGAGCTGGATCTGGCCCCAGCTTGTTGTATTCTGGCGATCCTGGACCTGCCTGAAGCACCCCTAAATGCAGGGGATGTTGAAGCTGAAACCACCACGGACAGAATGCTTAGCTGCATTCTCAACTGGGTGTTAAGGGATGGCCAGAAGCTCAGCCAGGCCCTGAGTTCTAGCACTACACTTCTCAAAAAAATGAACTGTCGGCCCACAAAGGATGTGTGCTGTGGGGCAACAGGGTCATTATTCCACCCAATCTTCACTCCAAGGTGCTAGCTTACCTGCACGAGGGGCACCCAGGAATTGTTCAGAGGAAGGCTCTAGCAAGGACCTACTTGTGGTGGCCAGGCCTAGACAAAGACATTGAGAATCAAGTAAGGAGTTGCCAGGCCTGCCAAGAAACCTGACCAGAGATGCCACAGGCACCAGTGCACTGCTGGGAGAACACCCGTACCCCATGATCTTGCATGCACATTGACTTTGTGGGCCCCTTCTGGGGCAGGTGTTCCTGATAGTAGTGGACAGTTATTCCAAGTGGTTGGAAGTGGCACTGGTCTCATCAATGACAACAACCAGGATCATCCGATAGTTGCACCTGCTGTTCATCACACATGGCCTGCCAGATATAATTGTGTCCACAATGAAGCACAATTCATGGCAGAAGAGTTTCAGTCATTCCTCAACGCCAATATGATTCGACATGTAACATCTGCTCCATTCCACCCCATGACCAACGGTCAAGTCAAACAAATGATCAGAACCACAAAGGAGGTGCTCAAGCAGATGATGACTGTGGACTGGAATCACCACCTGGCAAACTTCCTCCAGTGTCAACACATAATTTTCAATACAGCAACAGGTCACAGCCCAGCAAAGCTGAAGTGGGGCTGCCAGCTCACAATGAAGTTTGACCGACTTCACCCAGACAGAGTAGTGGTGGAGAAGGTTTAGCCAACTTACAGCTGGGTGACTTGGTCTGGGCCAGGAACTATGGGAGTGGGGCACCTTGGGTGGCAGTTAGGGTAAGTAAGGTCTCTTGTCATATGAAGGTATTCTGGGGAATGGTCATACAATTAGATGCCACATTGATCAGTTATGGCATCAGCAGGCTGGGCCAGTCCTGGATGACGATCCCAAAGCTTTATCTGACCCACTAGAGAATTGTTTTTCTATGAGTTTGCTTACACCACCAGTAGCTGCCTCCAGAGAAATGGAGGTACCAAGGGCCATAGAGCCACTGCCACTCACAGCTGACCAAAACGACCATCAAGACTCTGTCCAATTGGAGGTGGACAATACTCCACTTAAACAGGACTGTCCAGTAACATTGCGGCAGTCCACCAGGATCCGTGGGCCCCCAGCCTATCTCAAAGACTATGAATATTGAATAGACTGAGGATAAGAATTATCCTAGGAGGGAGGGGTGTAATGTATTGAATATATATAGTTGTGTTAAGCCCTGCTAAAGTGAAACTAACCTTTAGATGACCCTAACTGTTAACTGTGCTAAAGTGAAACTAACCTTCAGATGAACCTAACTGTTAACTCCAACTGTTTTGGAGGGAAACTTAGAACATTCATATTTGGGTAGGCTTTTTCAAGTATTATGATTGGTTAAGGCCCTGTGGGCCTAGAGTATAAAATACAGCCAACTGCTTGCTGTTCCTCAGTTCCAGTTTTGAGTCAATAAATGCTGTTGTATCTATGCTGGTCTGTTTCTTGCCTATAGAATCCCACTACACAATAATACCGGGACACATTTCAGGGATTAGGATTTCCAGATAGGTTTGAACTCTAGTACTTCTCAGGTAAGGAATGCCTAAGGGAGAAAGGGAAGCCCATTTGCAAGTTCAGGATGCCTTCTCTCACTAGAGCACAATATTTGTTTTTGTGTTTCTCCTTTCAGTACTAACTCTTATGTTCTGCAAAAAAACATTTGGCACCATAATCATCATAATAATCAATAGATATTACATTATGACTAATGTTTCTACTGTTAAACCAATAAAATATAACAAACCTTCATTTTCCAACAATGTTAGTATATAACATAGACTCAGGAGAGCTAGACTGAGTTGGTAGAAGGTAGATTGGGATTTAATGGAAGAACTTGGAGTGATTTTTGCAGAAAAAGAATGGGTTTTGAATTGTTTCACAGTTGCAATACACATACTCAGACTAAATTAGGGTTCTGAAATTAAAAACCTTAAAGTAAACAAGGCTGGACTTCTTTATCAAATGATTGGCTGAATTTGCATTAGGAATCAAATTCCTAGTCTCAGAGGAAATCTTCTAATCCAACACCCAGCCCATGGCAGGAGACCATATATCATTCTGGACAAATGGTTGTCCAATCTTTTCTTGAAAACCTCCAGTGATGATGCACTGATAACTCTGGGAGGCAAACTGTTCCATTGATTAATTGTTCTCACTGTCAGGAAATTTCTCTTTGGTTCCAGGTTGGATCTCTTTTTAAAGAGCTTCTACCCATTGCTTTTTGTTCTCCTCTCAGTAGCTTTAGAAAATAATTCAACCTACTACTCTCTGTGGCAGTCCCTCATGTATCGGAAGACAGCTATCATGTCACCCCCTAATTCTTCTCTTCATAAAGCTAAGCATATTGTATCTAGTTCCCTTAACCATTCCTCATATGATTTATCCTGCAAACCCTTATCATCTTAGTTGCTCTTCTCTGCACTTTTTCTAGGATCTCAGCATCTTTTTTGTATTGTGGTGACCAGAATTGAATGCAGTATTCCAAGATGAGTCTTACTCGTGCAGTATAAAGCAGTACTATCATTGCTTATGATCGATGTTATCCCTCTGTTGATGCAGTCTAGGACTGCATTGGCTTTTCTTTTCTTTCTTTTATTTTTGCAAATGCAGCACACTACTACCTCACACTAAGGTAGTGGGCCACACCTAGATCCCTCTGATATTTATTATTGTTGAGCCAGGTACCATATATTCTATACCCATGTATTTGTTTTTCCTACCTAGGTGCAGGGTCTTGTTTTTCCCACCACAAACTACATTTTGTTGGATAGGCCCCAATGCTCAGATTTGTTAAGTTCCTTTTGAACCTTGAGTCTATGCTCCAAAGTGTTAGTAATCCCCTTCCCCAACTTGGTGTCATCTGCAAATTTGATGAGCTCCTCCTCTATTCCCTCAACTAGATCATTTATGAAGATGCTGCAGAGCACTGGCCCCAAAACAGAGCCTTGAAGTACCCCACTGCAGGATTCCCTATATAGCATTGAGGGCTACATGCTGACTGCAGTTGGTCAGCCAAGTGGTGATAAGAGTGTCTATCCCACATTATTCTCCTTTGCCAGGAAATAGGCTGTGATCTACTTTATCAAATGACTTGCTGATTGTGATTATGGTTAGAGCTCCTGATTATGACATCAAACATGTAAACAAGCTAAATTCACTACTAACATGGGCAACATCCTACCCACACACTTTTATCTTTCTTGGTGACTTCAATCTACCTCACATTAATTGGACCCTAAACGAATGTAAAACTGAACCCATACATGCAACCTACTACAATGCTGTAACAAACCTGCAACTGGAACAACTAGTAACCAACAATACTAGACTTAACAACTGCCTCGATCTCATCTTCTGCAATAGTTTTGAATTCAATTTATGGAATACAAATTAAAGAACCCTTTTCCAACAGTGACCACAGCATGATTGACTTTTGTCTCAACATACGTCCACACAAAAATCAACACAACGATGTGATCCCCAATTATAATTTCAAAAAAGGCAATTATGATCTTACAGACAACGATCTCTCATCCCTTGATTGGCAATGTCTATTCACTGGATACAATACTGTTGAAGACTATTACAACATATTTTTACTTGAAGTCAAAAGAGTCATCAAACTATATGTACCAATAACAACTCAAAAAACCAGAAAAAAACAGATTACCCATAAAAATAAGGAAGCTTCAATCCAAAAAGAGATCACTTTGGCGGAAAAACAAATCTGGTCAGGTTGCCAACTTCAAAAGCCGATACAAAAATTTATGCACCAGATAAAGACTGAATGCACCAATTATCACATTAAACAAGAGGAAAACCTTCTACGCACCAATTCCACCCGCACTTTCTACAATTTTGTAAACAACAAACTAAAAGACTCAAGGTCCATCCCACCCCCGAAAGGACCTAATGGTAAAGACTGCAATGATGACACCATTAAAGCCAACCTCTTTAACACATTCTTTGGCTCAGTATTTGTAAACAGCAATGGATCATACCCAGTATTTCCTAGTCGAACCACAGACAAATACAATGATCTAATACATATCGATTTTACAGAAGACAATGTTGAAAAAGTACTACGCAATCTAAAACCATCTCTATCTATTGGACCAGACGGAATATGTGCCTACTTCTTAAAAAAGCTATCACTGCCATAACCGAACCTCTAAGCATAATCTTTGAAAAATCTTTCAGGATCAGCTCCTTGCCGAAACTATGGTCACAAGCCACGGTCATCCCCATCTTCAAAAAGGGAGACCCCAGCCTAGTTGAAAATTACAGACCAATCTCTTTATGCTGCGTCACCTATAAAGTCATGGAATCAATTATTAATCAATCCATTATCCTCCACTTAGAGGCAAACAACCTACTCTCTAATAAACAATTTGGTTTCAGAAAAAAACTATCCTGCAATCTGCAACTCTTACACTGCAAAAACATATGGACTACACAACTGGATCAGGGCAAAGCAATAGACGTAATCTACATAGACTTCTGTAAAGCCTTTGATTCAGTGGTACATGACAAACTACTCCTAAAACTAAAATCTTATGATATCTCCAGACACCTGCATAACTGGATAGAAGTATTCCTGTCAAACAGACAACAAATGGTCAAAATTGGGAACATCCTATCAAATTCTGTACCTGTCAACAGTGGTGCCCCCCAAGGCAGTGTTCTAGGACCAACTCTCTTCATGTTCTACATAAATGACCTCTGTGATCATATTAAGAGCAACTGTGTCCTCTTCGCTGACGATGTAAAGCTATTCAACACCACAGACAATACTGCTACCCTTCAAAAAGACCTCGACTATGTATCAGAATGGTCAAACAAATGGCAACTTCAAATCTCAACAAACAAATGCTCTGTCTTACATATTGGCAAAAAAAAATCAGAAAATAAAATACAGGCTGAATCGTCAAAACCTTGTTGATGATCCAAACTCTGTCAAGGACCTTGGAGTATTCATCTCTAATGATCTAAGTGTAACTACATAGCCAAAAGGGTGTTAACCTAATCTTACATAGCTTTTTCTCTGGTAATATTACACTACTAACTAGAGCATACAAAACATTTGCTAGACCAATACTTGAATACACCTCATCAGTCTGGAACCCACATTATGTATCTGATATTAACACAGTTGAGAAAGTCCAGAAATATTTCACAAGAAGAGTTCTCCACTCCTCTACTCGTTGCAGAATACCTTATGCCACCAGACTCAAAATTCTAGACTTAGAAAACCTAGAACTACGCCGCCTTCGGTCCGATCTAAGTATAGTATATAAAATCATACATTGCAATGTCCTACCTGTCAATGAATACTTCAGCTTCAACCATAACAATACAAGAGCAAACAATAGATACAAACTCAAGGTTAATTGCACCAAACTTGATTGCAGGAAATACGACTTCAGCAACAGAGTGATCAATGTCTGGAGTACTCTACCTCAGGGGTCCCCAACCACTGGTCCGGGGACCGGTACCGGTCCGCGGAACAAGTCCTACCGGGCTGCTGGTTGCTGGGCGCCACCATCTTTTTTGGATGAAAAAGTGCTTCCAGTGAGCTTTTCCGGGTAGAAAGCTCACCGGAAGCACTTTTTCATCAAAAAAAGATGGCGGCGCCCAGCTGATGCCGGTACCGGGCCGCAGCACCCAGCTGATGCCGGTACCGGGCCGCGGCATAAAAAAGGTTGGGGATCACTGCTCTACCTGACTCTGTGGTTTCTTCCCCAAACCCCAAAAACTTTAACCTTAGACTTTCTACTATTGACCTCACCCCTTTCCTAAGAGGTCTGTAGGGGGCGTGCATAAGCGCACCAATGTGCCTACCATCCCTGTCTTATTGTTTCTTTTATTTTTCTTATATGTATCCATGTATTCATAACTATGTTTTTACTTATACCTATTATCTTGTAAGCAATTGACAAACCAAATAAAATAAAAAATAAAAAAAGTCTAAGTATACTATACTCACAGCATTTCCCTGTTCCACTAATTTAGTCACTTCATCAAAGAAGGCAATAAGGTATGCCTGGCATGATTTGTTCTTTAACAAACCCATGCTGTCTTCTAGTAATTGCTTTGTTCATTTGTAGATGTTCACAAATCTCTCCTTGATTATCTTTTCTAGGATTTCCCCAGATATTGGTGTCAAGCTGGGAGGTCTATAGTTTCCTGGTCCTACTTTTTTCCTGGTCCTCTAGCTATTCCCCATGTTCCAGGGGCTATGAAAGATTCTATTCAATGGTTCCAAGCTCTGCCAGCTCCTTCAGAACCCTGAGATGTAAGCCATCTGGTCCTGGCAATTTTAACTTGTTCAGAATAGATAGAAGTTTCCTTATCAGTTTCTTGCCTATTTTGACCTTCATTCCTGTTCTGTTTCCCATGGTGCTGCTTTGGTAGGTTGGACTATTTTTTTCCTTTTTGCGTGAAGGCAGAGGCAAAAATGGAATTAAGCAATTCCACTTTTTCCCTGCTGCATGTCATTTTACTGCCATTTTCTCCCATTAGAGGATTGGTCATTTCCTTGACTTTTTTTTTTTTGTTCCTTACATATTAAAATAATCCTTTTTTGTTATCATTGGCATTATTTCATTCTGAGCCTTAGCTTTCCTGATTCTATCCTTGTAGATTCAGGCTATTTGCTGGTATTCTGTCCTAGATATGTGTCCTTCTTTCCATTTTTTAATATTTGTCCTTGCTGTCCCTCAGTTTGTCAGGAAGTTATTTATACAGCCATTCTGGTTTCATCTAGGGTCGCTTGTTTTTCTTTCTCTGTGGTATTGTGTTTGATTGGATTTTTATGATCTCATTTTTCAGTTTCCCAAGCATCTTGATTTGTTTTTCCCTTTAGGATTTCAATCCATTGAATAATTCATAATCTCTCCCTTAGTTTGTTGAAATCAGTTCTCTCAAATCTAAAACACTAGCATGACTTGGTTCAATTACTTGTGCCTACATTATGTTGAATTCTAATATAACATGATCACTCCCCTCCATAGGATTCCTACAACTGTTACTCCTTCTATCATTTTATCTTTATTGATAAGAATTAAGTCTAGTATAGTTAACCCACTAGTCTTCCTCTATCTTTTGAGTGTCAGCTGGGCACATCAGGAAACTATTTGATCTTCCACTTGCTGCAGAGTTTGTCTCCCACTTGATATCAGGGTAGTTAAAGGCCTCCAATAATTTATTATATTTACTATATATTTATTTATTATATTTACTAATTTGGTCAAACTTTGGGAGACAGGGGAGGATAGAGGAGCCTGACATGCTATAGTCAAGGGTTGTGAAGAGTCAAATGTGTTAGCAACTGAACAACAATTAATATAGTAGTGTATTTTCTGAATACCTTAGCTAACTGAATAGTAAAAAATTCATCAATTTCCTCTGCATCATTAGGTGGCCTGTAATATACACCCATAGCAATGTCGTTTCTTTTTCCTCTAATTTTCATCCAAATCCATTCCCAAAAGCTATCATTCTTGATGTTATGCATTTCTGTAAAGGTGATTCCTTGCATAAAATGCAATTATACCTCTCCTTTTGTCAGATCTGGTTTTTTTTAACAATTTATATTTTTCTAGCAGTACATTCCAATCATAGGTTCCACCCCCACCAAGTTTCAGTAATGGCAACAGCATTGTACCTGCCCTCATATACTGTACTAGGACTTTAAGTTTACCCTGTTTGTTCCCCCTTTCTTTGAGTATTAATGTGTAGGCATCTGAACCCGTGTGTTGCATCCTATTTCTCCTGTTTTATACCTGAATTCTCCTTCTCACCATTCCCTTCCTTGCTGTCTGATTGGTTATTGTGGAATTTATGTTTGGGGTTAGATCCCAAAGATTCATCTTTTCCTCCCTTCCAGTTTTACTTTAAAGCCCTTTAGAGAAGTTGAACCAATTGTTTTCCAAACAATTCCAATTGAAATTTCAAACAATTGTTTCCCAAACAAGAATATTCCTAAAGTCTTCTTCATTTTACAAGGAAGGAAATACAGGTTAAAATTGCGCATACAGAAAAAAGGGCCAGTTGTACTACTGGTCAAAGGCAGCCTGTCTGGAGAAGGCCACAAATAGTTATTAATTTCATTTATTATTCTTGTATCTTTATTGCAAATGCAGGGAGAGATAGTCGTGGACTTTTCAGTATCCTAAGCCAAGATAACTTGCCAGGTTTCAGGACTACTCCCTGTCTTGCAAGCAAGGGGTGTGTCTGTGCATGTGTTGCAATTGTTGTTCTGCCTCAGGCAGTAAAACAGCTCAAGTCAACGCTGGAGCAAAGTCAACAATAATGGAAGAAAGAGGTCTATATGTCTTTTGCCAACCTTTGTTTCAGCAAATGATAGACATTTTGTAATTTGTTGAGTCAGGATACTAGGAGGCTGTGTTAGATTTCAGTAACCATGATTCACTATTGATGTCACATAACATTTATAAAAACTCTTTTATTGTTTGGCCAATGAAGTAAGACTGCATTTTTTGGTCACGGCTGTACTTAATTGACAACTCCTTAAAATGGCTACCAGCCTCATCAGAACCTATGAGGATTGGCCAGTGAAATAAATCCACTACCACCTAGAGGCCTCTTTAAACTGGTGTACTGGACAAGCCATTTTGCTGCAACTCAACCTTGGATTCAGACTTCTTTCATATGCCAAGTGAATATTTCTTTTTAAAGTTGATTCACATGGCAAGTTGCTGCACAATATTAACACATTAGGTCTACTGAGATCCTCGGAGCTTAACATATTTTGACCTTGAGCAGTAACTGAATTTCTAGTTAGTTATAAGGACAAATTAGCTTTGGTTTGATTTGTCAAGCTATTTCTGGAGTTTTTACTTAATTTTTGTTTCCTTTATTTTGCTAAAATATTCTGATCCAAAACTCTTTTCCAGATTATGTCTTTGTTGCAGAACTATTTACGTTTGAAAAGGAAACAGAAGCTCAGGGAGCCCAATCATATTAGCAATACTCAAACATTGTCACTGTGCTAGTTTCCTTTAAAAATAAAGAGCTGATTAACAATACTAAAATAACTAGATGGGAGTTTTGTATTTTTATAAATTGATATATCATTGGAACATGACATAAGAAAAACTATTAAAAAATGTACAAAGATCTTTCAAGTCAGTGTTGGAAATGTGAAAAAAATGAGAGGACATTTTATCAAGCATGCTAGACTTATGAAATGTTATCATATATATATAAATTTAAAATATTGTAAACAACAACATTTTCCCATGGAAAGGATTCTTATAATTAATTTCAAATTTTATTTCAAATCCATTTGGATCCTTAGTCCATTTATAACTTCCACCATTTTTGGTGTATTTCCCCCAAAAAGAATTTTATTAAATCTTTAACCTTGTATAAAACTTCCACCAAAAATTAAAGGAAACTCACCCAAATGTAGTAAATTATGCCATTATGACAGTTTGTAATAATCAAAAAGCAATTAACAAGCAATTTCCAACAATAATTAAGAAAAGAAGTATGTGAACCTTGTGTCCTTTTTAAAAGATGCCAAACTGCCATTTGGGCCACAATGGAGTTCCCTCATCTCTTAGTACTCTAAACTTATCAGAGACCACTATTTTGTAGTCTCCTCATGAGAAGTAGCTGTCTGTAGCACTTGTGAGTGATCTCAGTCCACTTCTTGTCCAGGGAGGGATCATTCAGGCTCTTTATTTCATGTTAATCATCAGTTCTGCTCTCATTGAAGCCTTATTCATTTCATCATTTCTTTCCTGGAAGTTTTCAGAAAGCTAAAAAAGTTTGGTTACACATTGACATAATGAGACAAAGGAATTTAAAGATTAATATTGCTGATTGGAACTGATGGACGATTAATTTAAAAAGACATATGGTAGATAGATATGCATGTAACTGCAGCAGAATTGTTTTATGCAAAACGATGGAAGAATTATGAGATTCCCACAGTGAAGAAGAATTTGATTGTGAAAATGTCTGAACTTGCTGAAAAGGCGAAGCAGTTTGGTCAGAGGACAAACAAAAAAAATTTTTTGGGAAAGACAGGAATCCTTATATGGATTTTTTGTTGAAAAAAAAATGATTTGTGGATTTGAAGATTAGGAAAGATGTGAATTAAAGGAGGGGATGAGGGAATTTGCCAAATTTTAACAGAAATGAAGGACAATTTGATTGTATTAATGTGTTTAAAAGTCATTTATATGCTTCTTAATTTTAGTTTTTCTTTTCTTGCATGTTTTTCTTGTTTTCCTTCTTTTTGATTTTCTTTTATTATATGGCAACACTTAATAAATATAAATATAATACCCTAGCAATTGGCAGGAGAGAAGATTCTTAATTTTGCCTTAGTTGCAGTCCTTATGAAAACTCAGGGAGGGTTGTATCTACACCAGCTTCTTGTAATGGAAAGAAAGCTCCCACTATCACCAAAGCACTTATTTCTCTTTGATTACAAATAGACACAGTAAGAGACCTTAGTTCACTTCAGGGCCTATGATTTAATGAAATGTCATTTTGCAATTTCCTTTTTATCATAAATCATGATCACTTTAGTACAAGTGTGACTAAAGAGGCCTTGCTTCTCCATTAGTATTTACTTAGCTGGCCTTATATGATCTTGAAAGCTAAACAGGATTAGGCCTGCTTAGTATTCAGATGGGAGATTTCTAAGGAATACCAGGCCTGTAGATTAAACATAACATCAAGGAAACACAAAAGAATGTGCCCATGAATTCAGCAAGACTTGAGCTCTAAGGATACTTCTTAGGTTTCCAAGAATTGTCTCTTTAAAAAAATATTTTCTTGTTTTATGCCTTGCCTTCAGGCCATATCCATACAATACACTAATCCATGGCAAATAACACCAAATCAGACTGATCCTTATAAGATACATACTGACTGGGCTCACACAATATATTGAACCAAAATTATCCAACCACAATGCTGGGTACTTAGAAAACCCATCACTAACAATCTATGACTATTCCCTCAAGATAAAATTTGAGCTGTATTCATGCTAGATCTTGACCTGGCAGACTGCAAGATTCTTCCATTCCCTTTTGTCAATCAAATATCTTCTATGGTCAAAGACCAACATAATTGTCAGATTTGTAGCTTGCCATCTCTGTTGCTAGTTTGTTTGCCATTTGGACAGGATTTTAATGGGCTCTGGGCACTTTTGCCTTCATGGGCCTCTTCCTCTATAAAAATAGAGTTATTAAAAATTATACTTCCATTATTTCCACAGTGGCATTTAATATATGACTGAGCTTTTAATTTGAATAGTATATTTGTAATTTATGAGCTTGCATTCTATTTATTGCATATATTTTCAAGGCTGAAAGGCAAGGCATGAAAATACATAACTTCTACTTCATTTTTATTCTTGCTGATTTTAAAAAATTAAAATATTTTCATGGTCCCTAGGCACTTTACCAACTATGCCTAATGAATAAGTTGGTCCGGCAACAGCAGTCATTTTCTTTACACTTAATGTTTCTAGTATAATAGTGAATTTAATCTGGATTTCTTTCTTTTAAAACGTCCATTATACACAGCATGCTTGCCTGCTTGATGTATTTCAAAAATATGGAAGAAGCTTCGTAATTCCTAAGTCTACACAATCTTTAGCCAGGTTGCCTGGGAACTATGGAAAATGAGATCCAACAACTGGCAGGATACCAGCTTGGGTGAAGCTGATACTTAATAAGGATGACAGCAATGGATATAGGAAGTTGGTCATCAGCCGTAGTGAACTGTCTTCTCCAGTAGTTCTCAACCAAAACTATAGAAATATCTGTAATCAGAGATGGGACTGTAAATACTGGGAAGCAGACTTTGTGTCTGTTTACATACAACATGATTAATCCATCTCAATTTAAGATCTAGTGATCGTATAATAGATGAAGTCTGCCTAACCTTAACCTTGCTGAGAGTTTTTTGGAGAGAAGATCTGTGTGAAAATATTTCATTTAATTACTTTATGATTCAGTGAATTCTATGAAGCTAGAACATAAATTAATTCAGTAACTAAAGTCAGTGTGTTATATGAACATATCCTCTGTCTCAATGCCATGTATAGAGTTGCCATATTCATTGATTTTAGTGTTAAATCCTGCATCAAGAAGAATGTCTCACTACAGGCATTCACAATTACAACTTCTGAATACAGGCCATAGATTTAATCCCTATATATATGAATATGAAATGGGTGTGCCTCTGTGTATGTGACTAGTTATGGTATATCAGCAAATATGTTTAAGTAGGAGTGGATGAAAGCACATCATACCTCATATCATTTGCATTTAGTTGTTTGATAGGCATCAGGTTAGGGATGGAAAACTAGTTACAAACAAAACTTATATTTTATACTTAGCTGCAATATAATCTTAATACAGTTTCAGTGGGTCAATATCTGTATCTGATGCTATTCATGCAGGGAAGATACCAAAAAGAGTTTTGAGCTGAGTTTTGAGCTAGGATTTAGACAGATTATCAAGCTGTTTAGGCAAGACAGACTTCTGTATAGAGCAGTTCAAAGAGCACCTTCAAAGAAGTAAAAAGGAAGTCTTAAATTATTGTCTTTAATGAATTGGATTTCTGCAGAAAATCGTGTATGTCTCCCTGTCACTCTGTGTGTTCATGTGCTGTTTTAAAATGGATGCCTCAAACTCAGCATAATAATGTCATGAGCATTATCAAATAGGTGACTTTGGTACTTCTGTAATCTCCTTCCACATTATCTTCACTGTCGTGAATATAAATTCTTGCTGAGACAGATAAGGGGAGAAAGTTACATTTCCTCAGCAGCAGATTATTGCAGTCAGAAAACATACTAGTATAACAGGGGTAGAACATCTGGATCCCCTATAACAAAGAAATGGGGCGTTTAGTGAATAGTGAAATAATATCATTAAATCAAATTAAATAAAGAAGACTGTAAAGAAGCTCCTACTCCAATTTCTGGTGTTCTCATTTATTGTTTCTTCTCTTGTATTGTAGGGAATTTTAAAGGTCTGTGTAAGCAAATCGATCACTTCCTCGAGGACACAGAGTATGAAGCCGACACAGCAGAATATTTCCTCCGTAAGTCTGCAACTTCTCTTTCTGTTTCTTCTCTGAGCAGAGCAGGGGTGCCCTTCATTCTATGCTGATGACACTAGACAAAATGTATTACCAAAGGATGGACACCCTAGTTGAGCTATCTAAGTAGGACACTCCTCAGGCTTTCTGGGTATTTGCCTTAAAATGTTCCGTTAAAATCCTATGCTATGTCTTTTGCATGTTTGTGCTTATTTGGTTCCCTGATAATTCATTTAAAAGAAAATCTTTAAGAGGATATTTTAGCCTCCATGTGCTCCGAAGATTGCAAAAGTCAAAGCCATGACACTAATTTCTAAGATGGGTTATTATTCCTGAGTACTTCACCAGTTGTGCATATCTTTTACTTATGGAAATTGTGAGCACCTCAGAATTATCAGACGTAGGACAAAGTCTAAGAAGAAACAGCATGGTGTAGTGGTTAATTATTTGTGGAGACATCCAGCTTTGAGTTGACCTAGGCAACTTTGGACCAGTCATCATGTCTTACCCCAAATTACTTTACAGGGTTGTTGTCATGGGGGAAAATTAGAAGAGGAAATATGCCGCCTTGAGCTCCTGGAAGAATGGGAGGCTATAAAACTAATATAGATATGCATAGAATAATATAAATTAAATTGGAGGGAATCCATTTTATATACTGTTGTTTAAAACTCAATAAAAAAGTACTAAAATTGACTGGCTGTAGTGAATGGTGTATATGCATGCACACAAATGCATGCACACATATTCCACAATATTTTGCAATAAGCACAAGAGAAATTTCGGTCCCAATTGTTACTTTTGTGTGCTCTTAGAATGTAAGATGTCTTGGCATTTATGGAGTCACAAGTATTTTGTCATTGAATATATATATATATATATATATATATATATATATTTATATATATATATATATATATATATATATATATATATTTCAAAGAACTCAGCAAATTCAAAACCTAAATTAAGAAAGCACAATTGTTCCATTTATATATAACATGCTATGATAAAATCCTGGGCTCTTCCTCATGGCCACATTAAAATGCATTCCACTAGCTCCCAAGAGGGCAGAAAAATATGCCAACATAATTTGTAGTGCCCTGATAGTGAAACCCTAATTGGCCTCAGGAGCAAATCTTGCAAGTAGTCTTGTGTGTCTAGTTCCTCTGGGGGATCATTTAAGGGCAGGGATCATACAGTCCTTTGGCTTTCTCTCCACTCCATTCCAAGTCAATTGTCAACAAGAAAGAAGTCACCAATTTAGGAGGCTGAAACTCTAGTAAAAAATTCATTTGGGACTGAAGCAATATCTTTTTTCCAGTTTAAATTGACTGACAGCCCATCTTTTTACTGACCAGTTTTTGAAAGACCACTGAACATATGTGTAGAAGACCAGCATACCAGTGTACTTAAGGAGCCTAAGTAATGTCGGACTATGAATTGCAAAAACAGAAACAAACAAAAGAGGTCAGGCATCATTCAAGTAGGTATCACCACAGAATAGATATCTGCATTCTTCTACAGCCCAAACCAAACTGCCCATGAACAGCAATGATTACCGGTAGCAAATGGAGGAAAGGGCATCCTGCAAAGCATTAACCAGACAACAGGAACACCAAAGATGCCATTCCCTCATCATTCCCACATTTTTCATGAGGCATAATAGATTATCAGTAAGCAAAAACATAAGTTGGCAATAGACTGAAATCTTAAAGCTAGAACAGCTGAGGACACATATAGACTGACTTTATGAAGGGCTGATGATAACAAAAAATGTTCAGTTAAAATATTTCACCTCTTTAGCACCTATTGTGTACCCTATTTATTACACTGTATCCTTTTAATACAGTGTCTTTCCTCTGGGGTTAGAAGGATATCCTGATGAATCCAAATTATCAATATTATGGCTTAATCTGATGGCCTGGTTTATTCAACATGCTAAATAATAACGAAATAATGAGTTCTCCTCAATATAACATGGAATTGCAAATGATCCAATCCCACCACAGCCTAACCTAGTGAATTGCATGACCAGTCAAGTATACTTCAAGACTGAATGACTCTAATTAGGTTAGGACTTTTAACGTATTTTTTTCAGTCCCAATCATAACTCTCGATTCTAGCATTCTTCTGTATGGAAAATCTTCAGCTCCATTTTGTTTCTTAGCCAGCATGGCCTGCTTGGCTGGGAATGATACAGTAGCAGCTGAGCCCTTGGTTCAAGTTGACAAACTTGACAACTCAAGTTGTCAGGTTGAGTTGACAACTCAAGTTGTCAGATTACAGAAAGCTGCAGTAAATTTGAGCTCCAAATTATTCACATATTTTTCTTTAAATAGAAGCTAAGCCTCGTCTGCTTTGCTTCCTTCTGGGGTCCTAATATTGCTGTGATCCTGTTTATACATTTGTGAAGAGGTAAAATACTATTGGAGCATCCTGATCAAGCCTCCCAGAAATGTGCAATGTATAATCAATCATCAGCAATATAAAATTATAACAGTTTGAAAGCAACTGTTATAGAAAAATTATATTTAATCTTTAATATAGCCAAAATATTGAGCATATGAATCCGTTCATTCATTCAAACTATTTACCAAGTCCAGTACTGCCTGGGTTCACACATTGTATTAACCCATGATTTGAGGCTGGGATGCTGGAAATTCTTACCAAGTGCACCTGCATAGGTCTAGGCTTAGGTAATTTGTCTTTGAAAGCATGGATTCTGTCAGTAAGCTATGGCCCTTCCCCTTTTGTCTCTCCACTAAAAACATTTCCACACAGTTGGCAACATCTCTGCCACAACTCAAGAGCCAGAATAGAGTGTCCTCCAGTGCTCTATTCTCCCAATGCTCCCTTCAGCAGTGCGATATGAGAGTGCCAAAAATAATGTCCTGCAAGTGCCTGTTCACATCCTTATTTTCCCTTTGTTGTGTTTACTTTTCGGACTAAGAGAGGAAATTTAGGAAAAGGCCCACTTGCCAGGGTTGATGCTGAGTTCTGAGCCATCAAGACCATGACACCTTGACTGTAGAAAAGAAGGGGAAATCTCTGGAATAATTAGGTGGGATAAGGCAGGAGTTATCTATCTTTCAATGTTTCTGCAAGAACGGAAGCTCACCTAAAATTAATTGTGCCACTTTCCCAATCTCCATACAAACCTCTTGATGGCCTTGGACACTGGAGAGCAACGTTGGTCCCAGATAGTATGGCCTCCATTTGTAGAAGGGGCCTAAGAGATAAATACATCCTGAACATAGTTTAACCTTGAGACATTTGCAATGCCAGATTCCATGGTTTTAATAGTAGGAGTAATCATGCATAGTGTTGTAGGGTACAATAACAGCAACAATTATTAATTATTTGTGGGGTTCTCAGTTGATCATATAGCTCATGTTTAGTTAATCTGTCTGCTCCTCATATATTGAAAACAACAGATGAACATTTGTGTAGTTTGGAGTTGCACAGTATCAGGAGATATTGTGCAGCTCCAAACTCAATATATGGGGAGCAGACTGAAATCATAGCTGATATTTCAGTAGAAGAATGGAAGTTTTCTTGATAAATGCCAAATATCCAGGGAAGAGTATAATTCTTGAACCTTCACCAAATAATAATATTCTTATATTAATGAATTATTTGCTCTAAAACAAATTATTCTCAGGGTGCTTTGTATAAATATAAATGACAGAAAAATTAAAGTCTAATGAAAGCCACATCCAGAAAAGCATAAACAATCAACTTAAAGCAAAACAAATTAAAATATGTTAACTAATAAAAACAAAATGTAAGAAGGGGTTTTCCGTCCATTTTCCCCCCAGGAAAGAAACCATTTTAACATAAAATTAGGCAGCAGGTAAACACAACTATTTAAAAAGCCCCACAAAATAACAAGCATACCCAATCAAGGTAATTGTTTTTAAAAGGTGACAATATGATCTGAGAAGAATTTAAGTCTCTCACTAAAAAAAGATACTAGACAGGTACTAGTTGGGTTTATCTGGAAACTGTGTCCCATGAGTGCTTGACCATAACTGACACCTTCTTGCATTTCATTATGTGAAGATATGTGGAGGAGATAAGAGAAAGGAGACAGATAACCCTTCAGATAAAAAGTGTTCTTCAGTGTCAGCTCCAATGCTAGTCATTCCATGAGCAGATCTATCCAATTTTCTTGTATTTATTTATTATTTATCAAATTTAGACACCACCCATCTCACTGTCCAAGTGACTCTGGGCAAATTTACAAATAAAAACCATGAAATACAATTCAAAACACAGTTCAATAGACATGTCAAAATACAATTCAAAACAGAGTTTAAAAACAATTTAAAATTCAGAGGGAGCCCTTAAGCCACCAAACACCTCAGGAATACATGCCATTCTTCAATCCCCATGTCAGTTGGCAGAACCAGGGCTTCACACTCTTCCAGAAGGCCAGAAGAGAGGTGCTCAACCTCACCTCTGGAGGCAGAGTGGTCCATAAGGAGGAGGTAATGACTGGGTGAAAAAATCTCTTCCTGCATGCCTAAGAGTTCCCAGACTTATGGAAGAAGTAGTTTGCCACTGTCACCTTCTAGGGTGCTTTTGATTTTCAGTCTTGCCTAATACAGCAGCCCAAACCAACACTATGAATTGAGTCTGGAAATGAAACCAGAATGAATGAAGATGATGCATTGTTGATAAAATATTACAGATATTCCATATTCTTGCCACCATATTTTATAATAACTAAAGCTTGTAAACTATTTATATGCAGCTCCATGTTGCAATATTCCCACATTATTTATTATTTTCTACAATACCCCACAGTCAGCAAAGCCACCTGTGCCTCTGTAAATCATCTGCACACAAATATGCAAATTGTAAACGCCAAATGATATAACAAAGAATGTTATTTTGTCTACCTACTTTACAAGGCAACAATTCTATATTATGGATTAAATTAAGCCCACTCCTTGCTACAGTTTAGATAGGGATTCAAAATGTATTTATTTTCCTAGGCTTTCTAGTTGCATAGCTTTAGCTTCCATGTTTTATATCTGTTATTTTTATGATTATTTTAATGTACTTTATCAACTGCATAGAGTGGCTGGTGTGTGTGTGTGTGTGTATACATGCCTATACAAAATAATAAAAATGGGATGTGCAAATATGCGTGTTTGTAATTAAATCTATTCCCTGCCATAGCAATATATCATGTAAATTAAGCTTAGTTTACAGCAACCAACTTGCTTTTTCATGAAATGGCTCTTTTCTGGCCAGTCAAAACTGGTCCACAAAAAGCCTTATGTTACTGTAAAAGATTCTTTATGTGTTGGACTAATTAAAATGTGTGGAAAAAAGGGAAATTGTAGAATCCACCTATATTCTAAAAGACCTTTGATCATGAGCCTCTCCTGGCAATTACTGACATTCCTCAGTGTTAAATCTCATTAGTGTTTTCTAGAGGTCGTTAGTGAAGCATAGTTCCATCTCTGAAACATGGCCAGAGATACTTGTCTAATACAGACTTGAAATCAGTGGATTTTAAATCCCTTGGAGTGGGACAGAATCATGTCCATGATTTCCACACACAAAAATCTGAACTTGGTATTGTATCCACAGACTGTAAGTGCAAAACATTAAGTAAGTGCCTCGTTGTAATTTAAAGGTTTCTCCCCTTTTCCATCATTTGTTGACTCATGCATTCTTCAGCAAAACCCCTGAGAAACTGGTGAAAAATAGAATTGCATTGCATGTTAGTGCCACCCTCTGGGTAACAAAAAGGCCAAAGCAGCATGAGGACTAAAATTCACACCAAATAAAGCAGGTATCATGACCCAAGAATGGAGGTATCACAGCAGTGTTGTGTTCATTTTGTTTTCAAATAAATAAGTGTTTCTTCTTAAAATTCCTAGGGAATTGGCACTGTGAAAATAAATATCAGTATAAACCAGGATTTCCCAATCTTGACAATGTTAAGATGCGGGAGCTTCAGCTCCCCATCCAGTCACAATCTGTATGGCTAACCACTCATTGATGGTTTCCCATTAATGGTCACATTTACTGTTTGCATTCAGTCCTTTTGCTAGATCCAGAGAGTAGGAACAACTGCACATAAAGCTCCCCTGATAGAATACACACAGATCATCCTGCTTCAACACCCATATCACTCTTGTTACAGCAAGGATATGACCTAATAATATGCACTGATAACTTTCATTAATTGGATTTAAACAATACACCAAACTAGTTTAAAACTGGGTTGGGTACTTTGTCATCCAGCATGTTCTGGGAATCCCAACCTTTGTTTTAACACATATGAACCAAGCCATTACATTAAGCCATAAGATTTGTTGAGGTACAAGGAAGAAAGTTGCTATTAATTAGTTCCTTGGGCCAAAGGTCTCCTGTGAAGGTCTTTGTCATGACACTTGTCTTGCTATTGCATCTTGCAAAGTTTTCCTGTAGATTTGCAGGAACTAGTGGGGATGGAAGACTGGATACAAAGGAACCTTTTGATACAGATTTATGAAAAGAAATCAGATGCATTTAAAAATCTTGGTGGGGCTATTTATTCCCTGTCCCTAGGTAAAGATTTTTTTAATCCTTTATATATATGCTTCATCTAGTTAAGTACACAAGACAACCAACAGCATATTATATTTTGTTATGATTTAATTATACATTTTAATGTAGCTGAGCCATCCCATGGTGAAAGAATTGTAAATCAATGGATTTTATCCACACTTTCAAAGTGTATTTCTGATTATTCTAATATGAATAACTTATATGAATCTGTCCCAACCAGGTATACTCTTCATTCAGATTGCTCTTCAGCTTTCATAATTTCCAGCCAGCATAGGTTTAGAGAACAGCAGGTTTAGTGAAGCCAGCAAGCTGAGGAAGGCTGACTTAGATGCTGCTATGTTTTACACTGGAAATAAAAAGTATTGAGTCTATTCTACGGACACCCCATAAAGTGCATGTTTATCTTTTAAGCATCTAATATACTGTACGTGTGTGAGACCTAGATGACTCAGATTTTATAAATGTACAAGCTTACAACTGTGCACGAGAGTGCTTTAATGTTTCCTAGAAAAAAGTCATACTAGTCACACATGTTTTTTTGCAAGAGCTCCCCATTCTCCATAAGGCTTAATCTGAAAATCATTATGTCTATGTGCATTTATGTACCTGCATGCTACTGCCATCTACTGGCTAGCCTCTGTGAAGAATGAAGTAGCATATCTATATACAAGTGAGAAAGTTAAAATTTGCCCAAATCATAGTTTAAGGAGAAGGTCATCTTAGATTTCCAGGAAGTATGATAATACATTAGGAGGTGAAAGACATTTTTTTTCCTGTCTAATTGGAGGAAGCCTTAAATCAATTGTCATCTTCCTTTGGGGTAAATACAGCAAATGAATACAAACAACTAAAACAGCCTTCATTAATTTGCAATACATGTACACATTTCCAAAGCATAATGTGCTTCTGGGGAGTTAGTGTCAAGTGTTAGCAGCTGAAAGGCAATCAGAAAGCAATTTCCTCTCTTCCTCCTTAATGCATTTTTTTTTTTGTGGAAAGAAACAAGGCCAAAAAAAGGGGGGACTGGGAAAAATGGAATCTTCATAAGATTCCATGCTTGAGGCACAAATCCTGAACGATAAAAACCTCCTCTGCTCCCCACCCCACCACCATGTGTCTGTGTGCAGGCCTGCCTGTGAGCAAAGACTGGGTTCATCTGGAGAGTCTTCCATGCCCACTTCTGCACAATATTTGTGTTTATTTTCAGGACATCTCCTGCTGATTGCAATTTGTCAACAATATGCTGAATAGTACATGGCATCATTTTAATTTTCTGGCCTCTAGAGTTTCTGTATGTTCAAAGGGATGGCATTGTGCTTTTGTTTTTGTTTTTGTTTTGGTTACCAGACCCCATTTGATTGTCCCCAGCTCTAAGTACACTGCTCTCTTCTAATATCCAATATGTTGATAGTTCATTTGTAACAGCTTTCTTCTTCTGTTGATGCTCTGTTTCATTCTCCTCCTCTTTCTCTTTCCTTATCACTGGCCTTCCAATTCCTGTGCTTCTTTGCTGTGTCTTTTTTGTTCCACCTTGCTGCACTCCTCACCAATCTTCCACACTCTTCCTTAATTCCCCCCCAACTGCATGTCTTCCCTTCTCTCCTTGTCTTCCACACTTGCTGTCATCCTCCCCCTCCCTTACCTTTCCCCACCCCTCTGGTTTTCTTTGCCTACAGGGGCTGTAAGAGCCTCTAGTATTTTTCCGATCCTGAGTGTGATTCTGCTTTTTATGGGTGGACTCTGCATTGCAGCCAGCGAGTTCTACAAAACCCGACATAACATCATCCTTAGTGCCGGCATTTTCTTCGTGTCTGCAGGTAAAAGGGCTGAGGGACCAGTGGGCTGCCTCTCTGTACAGGGATAAAATCACAAAAAATCAAAAAGGAGGGAGGGACCCAATGTGTTGGGAGGTAAAGGGAACAACCAGCTCCCAGAGCATTGGGTTGGAACATAAATGAAAAGAAAAAGACTGGGAATGCTAATATTTCCCAACTCCTGTCACAATTATTCATTTCCTCATCTGAATTAAATCATGCAAAATGGAAAGGGAGATGTTTTACTCTAAGTGATTGCAGGAAAGGAAGAATGCATTGCAGTTGCACTCCATGTTTCAGAGTTGCTACCTATTTTAGGGGAAGTCCAACTAGATTTGACAGTGGAAGAATAATTTGTTTAAACTTGTGTCTGTCTTTCTTATGCATAGTGCTGGGAACAGGAGGTCCAATCATAGAGCAACACATGGATATGACTAGTGCCCTCTATTTTCTGGAATTTCTCATTACTTCCTCACCCCCACAAACACCCAGCCAGATTCAGTTCTATGTTCATTGGAAGAAAAAAATAAACTAAAGTCACACCTAGCAATAGCATGATGCATAGCATGATGTATCCACAATATTTTCAATACATACTGAGCATATGTCTCACATATTCACCTGCTTTTTTGCTCTAAAAATCAGATTCTTCTACCCTCATTTGAAAATCCTGAGATGTAGTTCTACCTTGACTTTAAATCTCTCCTTGCATGAAACTTGGGTTTCTCCAATCATGTCTAAACAAATAGACCTTCTGCTGTCATACTTAGTTTGACCCTGCCAATGCAATACAGTGCCTCTAAAATTTCAGAGAGAATTCAGCTGCCTTGCATACATTGTATTCAGACAGGATTTTTTTTTCAAGTGCATTGTTTATAACATGGTTTCATAAATGTTAGAAGTAACACTGATGAAAGCAACCCCAAGATCCTGGATGACAACCTACATATTTGGCAAAGAACATCAGACATGTGTCCCCCTATTCCCATTCTCCTGATAGTTCCCTATCAGTGCTTTCCTAGGCTGAACCTGTCCTTTTTGCTCCAGGAAGGAAGTGGCAAGTCTGTTTAGGCACGTGCCAAATATGGTACTTTATGTTGGCCACAACAGAGAAACCTAGCTGCCTCTTTTTTTTCTTTTTTTTTTACCCCTAGTGTAATGTTTCTCAATCTTGAAGTCTGTATATCTTAAAGTTGCCAAGGTTGAGAAGCACTGCCCTACTAGAAGACTTTTCTTTGACCACAGACTGGATGGCGATATGGATAATCTTTCACCAGAAGAAAAGAGCATCTCAACACACAAAGTTTTTTTATACATTAGGCCCTGTTTGCTACCGGTAGGTTGTTTAAGAAAGAGCAGCTCAGAAAAATGAAGAAATTTTAAATGGCCTCCTAAGCCTGTTTACTATTGAAAGAATAAGCCTATGTTTGGGCTTTACCACTGCAGCATGCAGGTGAAGACTCACAGGATTGAATTTCTTCCATACCAAAATAAACAGTAAAAAAAAAAAAACCTCCATATCAAACAATAGATATTTGTTTATTGTTTCATTTTGAATCTTGCCTTTCCATTCATAGAAGCTCAAGGCGGCTGACAGACAACAACAAAACTGTATGTACATTAGAAATCCATTTAAGTTAGGTAGGATGACCTAATGGCTAAGTCATCCCCAACCAATTAGAAGACCCTGGCTGAAGACAAAGGGTTCACTAATTTTCCAAAATGCATTTCCTAAGACCGCTTGTATCATAGCTTGGGAAAATGCAGAAGACCTCCTCAGGGAGCCTACAAGTCTCTTAAATCAGGTACATGTTTAAGGCTGTCTTTCTTTAGCAGCCAAATTAATTTCTACGCAAATAAAAAGTTATTCAGATAAGAGAATCTAAGCTCCTATATTCTATAGTCAACAACATAAAATATAACTTTCTAAGCTGCATTTAGAAAACTGGGAGGTATGTTAGGACAGGCATAACATTACCCTGGTATCTTGGAGTGTTAAGCCACATAGCAGCTGCATTTTGCACAAGTTACAATTAATTTTTTACTTATTTACCTGATGACATATATGTTGCCTTTATGTTCAAAGAACAGCTTTAAGACTGCCACATTTGAAACATGTTCCAGTAGTTTAACTATGATGTAACAAAGGGGCAAGTAACTTGCTGGATCTAACCACCTCAGGAAGAATTGCAGCTAGTGCATTAGGCATAATTTGCAAATACAGTCCTTGGTACAGCCATTATCTGCAAATCAGAGACAACTGGATGTCAAGGACTCTTTCAAGTGAAATACAATCCCTCCAGAATAGTTTTTTGTTGGCCAACATTACAGGCTGAAGAAATCCTGAAAAAAAATCAGATCTCAGGAAGAAAAGTTCTAGCTTAACCTTTCTTCCAATCATCTTCTTTTCTAGGTGTAAATATTTCTAGATACAGACGTGTATTTTATTTCTTTTTAATGGAGGAACATTTGATCATGTGAACCCTGGCTGCAATAAGAAGTGGTACAATTTAAAAACAGGTTTTCACCTCAAAGTGAACAAGGCCAAAATAAGATCTAAGATTATACTCATGTTAACATCCTCTTTTAAGCAATGAAAATGTTGAAGTGTGTATGTGGGCTTTTTAAAGAGCCTGTCTTTCTATTTGTGGCATTTGTCTCTTGTTTCAAATTATTCTGTTCATATGTTGACTGTGGCAGCATCTAGTGATGAAAGTGGATTATTGATTCCCCCCCGCCCCCCAGAATGCCTATAATATTATGCATACACTCCACATATCAGGGGGCAATTATTGCCTTCACATTCTCCTTATAGGGGTTTCCTAAAAATATTTGCCTGGACCTTTGGCCTGATCCATCATGGATTTTATGTTTTAAGTTTAATGATGAATCTAGTTCAACATTTGTGGTGATACTCCATACTTGTCCATTCCTTCCTACTTCCACTATTGGCTAAATTATATCATGTTCTGCATGGGGCTTTCATGCAGTACTTTGGCACATCTGATTTCTATGAGACATCCAGGATCTCGCGGTGGTCTCTCCAAGATCAGGGTCTAGAATGCAACCAATCTTGGGAGTTTGAATTAAAAATGCCCACAAACATAGCAAGCAAATTATTATTTCAATATTCATATAAGCCTTAGCTTAGTTCAAGACTGTACACCACCTGTCAATTGTTGAGAGTCCATGTTGCATCTCTTCTCACATAAAGGCCTCAGATTTTGTACATGTAGGTTCATGATAACTCTAAGATTAGGTCTTCTACAAGTGAGAGTATTATTAGATTATTACTAAATGACAGCAGAGATACAGAAAATCTTAATGTTGGCTGCCATCTGGTGGCTGTCCAGAACTTTGCAGTCCTAGTAAGGTACGCCTAGCTGATGTGTAATTCAGCAATTCTTTCACTTTCTTTATATTTTCTTTATAATCTTTTAGTTTGCTAAAGATTAATGGTGTCCAGATAGCAACATTTTATTCAATGCCCATTAGCATAATTTTCCAAAGTGGCAAAATGTAGGTCTAATAAATTCCAGTTTAACAACAGACATCAACAAAGTGGAGGCATTGCAATATATCCTCCAACCAAACTCTAGAAGTAGAAGGTCTCTATTTTTTATCCCTTCAACTCCAAACGCACCAAAACTTCCAAAGCAGGGTAAAGCTGTTTGTTTAGTCAAATGCAATCCTAATAATGATTTCATCAGGAAAGAATTTGAACCTCTATTTTGAGATTCCAGCAAATCATAATAGGATCCTTTGGACAAAAAAATTTACAATTCTATTTTAAACACAGAACCCCCTAAAACCACCAAATAGTTCTCCAACATACAACGAAAGGTATCTCCAAATAGTTGATAAGGAATTCAAGTTGGTGAATGTTATACTATGGATATGGTAATGTTTATGTTAGGTTGATGCAATATAGCATATGAGAAATCAGTACAAGAGTACAAAAATATTTGAATAATACTCTATACGCCCGAACATATTAGGATAGTACTTATAATAGTAGACAGTAGGTAAGGATAGTTTTGGATGCAGTTGCATTATTGACAGGCACATAATAGAAATGTTGACCCGTTTCAGAGCTCATCTGGTCTGTAATGTATTGCCTCTGAGCTTTATTCTTAGAAAACAAATACCAGATAGATAGATAGATAGATAGATAGATAGATAGATAGATAGATAGATAGATAGATAGATAGATAGACACACAATATTAATAAGTAATCTTACAACCTATATAAACCATCAATTTAAAGCTGCAGAGAGAGAAATCAATGCCATCAAAGGCAATTACTAGTCTAGGTTAACACAAACACACATTCACATATTTGCTAGAATTGTGTTGTGTTTCCTCTTCTGCCATTCTATATTTTTGTGGCCCAAAGTAAGGATTTTAATTGTTAATATTAAGCAGAACTGAGCTTCTTAGCTGTGCTGGCTAAGGATTGTACAACTTGAAGTCCAATGTGTTTGGAGAATATCTGGAGATGGGGAAGTCTGCTCTAAAAAGCTTTTCAAATGGAATTTGAGTCAGAAAGTGTCATTGTGATGTGAATACATACAGTATTGGAACATTCAGTCTCAGATAAATCCCCAAATGCTATCTTCCAATGGCTATCCTGTTCTATTAAGCTTTTCAAACTGGCCATGTCATTGATCCTAGTGGGGAACAAATCAAGATATCTCCGTAGCAACAGAATAATCCCCCTTGTCTACAAAGCCTCTTCTGATTATATTAGGTATGCATAAGAGACATTTTATAACTTTTTTCTCCTATTCTTTGTCTACAGGTCTGAGTAATATAATTGGCATCATTGTGTACATATCAGCCAATGCTGGAGACCCCTCAAAAAGTGACTCCAAGAAGAACAGTTATTCTTACGGATGGTCCTTCTACTTTGGGGCCTTGTCCTTCATTATAGCTGAGATGGTTGGAGTGCTGGCTGTACACATGTTCATTGACCGGCACAAACAGCTGCGTGCCAGCACTCACACCACGGACTACCTCCAGTCCTCTGCCATCACCCGCATACCCAGCTACCGCTACCGCTATCAGAGACGCAGTCGCTCCAGTTCCCGTTCCACTGAGCCTTCACACTCCAGGGATGCCTCTCCTGTTGGGATCAAAGGGTTCAACACCCTCCCATCTACGGAAATCTCAATGTATACCCTGACCAGGGACCCCCTGAAGGCTGCTACTACCCCCACAGCCACCTACAATTCAGACAGGGATAACAGCTTCCTCCAGGTACACAACTGTATCCAGAAAGAAAACAAAGACTCTATCCACACTAACACAGCCAACCGCCGGACCACCCCTGTATGAAGCTATCACGAGGGGCTGAAACTGGGGGACAGGGAAGGTAGGAGAAGGACTTGGGTGCAGGAGGGAGGAACAGTGGGGGAGGGGGACCTGTAGGGGCAAGAAGAAAGCAACCATAGGAACCTTCCAAAAGCAAAAAATAACAACAAACAAACTTAAGTGAAACATCCAAAAAGAAAGAAAAAAAGTTTTAAAAAAAGGTAAAAAATAAAAAATAAAAAAATCAAGAGAAAGAAATTTAAAAATATAAAAAATAGAAAATAAATTTAAAAGAAAATGCATGATTTCCCATGTACCATTATTTTAACATTTAATAAAAGCAGATTTAAAAAAGGAACCAAGAAATAAAAAATAATAATACTAATTTTAAAAAACAAGTGAGAAAAAGAGGAGGCAGCTCTTTGGATTGGAGGGAGGGGAGGGGGGGAAGAACTCTTTAATTTCTTAGTTTATTTTTGTTTTCATTTTTAGCCCATTGTGAATTTGCAAGTCCCTGGCAATCTCCAGCCAGAAATAAAATGCAGTGACTTTGGTGTCTTTGTGGATACCCTATTTGTACATGCATTGGGGCCTACCTAAGTTTTTTGAACCCACCACACCAGGAATAACTGGGGATTCAACATGTCCTTGTTGATCCATAGAGCTTAACAGTCACCTTCTTTGTCCTTGGGGATTTGCAAGGTTAGTGCCAGTGTGCTAATCTCCAGGTCTCAGGAAGTTAAAGCTAAGCAGCTCAGCTTCATTAGCCTATGACTATTCTGGGGTTAACTGGGACATTGCAACAAAGAAAAAAGCTTAATATAAAGTGGCATTTTTAAATAAAAGAGCTATAAATAAATGTAAATAAAATGAGGGGATTTACTTGCCAGAAAGCGAGATAATATTTTTATTTTCATGTTTTTCCAACTTGAAAACTATGAAAACTAAAAACTTAGAAGAAAATCAACAGCAGTTTTTTTAAAGATACCTAGTACTTGATCTGTTGTTTGACATTAATAGCATTCCCTCCCTTCCCACTTCCCCTGCCAGTCATGAGAATTATGGACTATGAAAACAATCTCCCCATGGAGAGAATGAGGCCACTATCATTTGGTTTAGAAAATTGATACAAATATCTAGAGGTTGTTCTCCCCTGTAGCAGGGATATCCATGGGGCATGGTAAAAAAATAAAATAAACGTCAGGGTGGTGGCTGCAACGGTGTGATCAAAGCAACACCCTTTTTTAAAATGTGTGTTGTATATAAAAGCAGGCAGAACTCTGCTATTTTGACTTTTTTTTTGACCAAACTCTGGACACCCTTGCCTTGCAGTCATTTGCAGGCTTTAGAAAGATGCTAGGTGAAGTAACTACTATTTGCTCACTGACCTCAGCTTCATTTACATCAGTAGCTTTTCTGCTTTGTGGATCAATCTTGCCAAAACCATTGGAGTTCCTCTCATGTACACTGAACAGGCTGTCATTGGCTGAAATTCAGCTCTGGTGCCAAATCCATAACACTAAAAGAAATATGCCCCGGTTTCCTTCTGTTGCTAGTGCTAGCCAGTCCCTGGCTGTACATTCAGTCTGGCCTTTCTCTGAGGCCTACTTATGGTGTTGCCATATGTAGTATGGGACAATTTATCTTTCAAATGAGCTTTTAAAAATCATTCAGAAGAAGAAATATTTGGTAAGTGCAGCTTTTCCCACCTCTCTAGCACAACATTTGGAAGAAAATGCAGCTTTTTTTCTTCTTCTCTGGTTTAAAGACAGAACAGCCGAAGTGCCCCAAACATGGAATCTGGCAGCTCTAAGTTTCAACAGAATTTGAGAAAGGATCTATCTGGTCCTCCTCTCACTGAAGATGTATCTGACAGGAATAAAGCAGAAATCATAGTATATTTTCTATCACAGAGGTTAGCTAGATCATGTTAGGAATGGAAGCTCTAGAAAACACAGTAAAGTGGAAAAGCAAAGTGATTAAGGGAAAAGAGAGGTACAGAATACCTACCAAGACTTTTCCTTATTTTAGGGCTACCATACAACAACAAAGCACTCAGTATATTTGCATTTCTTTGTTGCATCTATTCTAGACATTGTCCAGATTTTTGCACCTCAGATCTGATGATCTCAGCTCTTTGAGGTAGGTCAAGAAACAGCATGGCAGGGATTCCAAAAATATTCTTTATTACTGTAGAATAAAATAACAGAATCTTGAAAATTTGTGAGGGTTTTTTTCTGTCCAAACTTATGCCAAACAAAATCAAGATGGAGTTGAGTTTCTTTCTTTTCTCTTTCTCAGGACTATGTAAGCTTTTCCGAAAGTCCCCCTTAATTGGTTTGCTAATTTCCAAGGCGAGGTCTCCATTCCTTTAAAGATACCCTGCCTTGTTTATGGCCTTAAAGAAATATTGAAAATGTTATCCCAGAGGTTGCTAGAATCTTATGTGAAAGGAGTTCCTTTGACTTCATTATTGAGTAAGAAACTGATGTTGGCAGGTTCTTACTGCCAGGTGAAGACATGTCTTATATGTCTTGGACAGGATAATCTTAGCAAAAACTAAGATAAGGAGAAAAATAAAGAGATTAAAATATCTATTAAACATTCTTAGTTAAACAGATGAAAAATGAGCTTCCTATCTCTACTTTGCTACTAGGCTTGGATGCTAAATTCTCCAAATTGCTCACTTCAGAAATAACTTTCTATATTTGACCCAGGACGGGAACATAAATTCTGCAAGGCAACCTTTACAATTTGAAGGTCCTCCAGGTGGCCATTGTTTAACAGTTTGAAAGTAAAAGTTGACATATCTGGAGGTCATACAATTGAAGAAAACTTTGTGTGGCAGTAGCTTTCCTTTTTAAGTATCTGATTTTCTTCCTCATAAATCATGTCATTGCTTCTTCTGCTGTCTAACAGCCCAAAAAAGGACATGTTCCCTTCCTCACCTTCAATCCCTCTTAGATTTCAGGCATAATATGCCCGCAGCAACCCTCTAAATCACCATGAAACTTGTTAAGAACAGTTGGTGCCACAGCAGCTGAGGGATCACAAGTGTAGTATTTAACAAGGTCATGGGTCAGAATAGAGATCTGGTTGTTAGATGGGTCCACGGAATAAGAGGCAGGACACGGCAGGAACAGGTAAAACTCTTTTTATTCTTCAGTTAAGAAAAAGCCGCTCAACTGCGGCTGGCGCCAGCTTTTGTAGCCAGCGCTGTCCAAAGCTTCAGTCCCTGATGGGGCTTTAATTCTCCTGCCAGTGACTGGGCCAATGAATGGAGTCTGTTGGCTGACTCAACTCTATGGCCATATGTGGCAATACTTAACACTGGTTGTACCGCTGGTGGTACTAAGTTAGCTTTAAGATGCAGATCGAGCTTCAGATAAAAATATGTGGAATTAATATTTTGTGGTCTTACAATATCTGAGCCTTTTGTGTGGCCTTGAAAGAAGATTGGGGGTTAAGTAAACCTGACCCAACCATTATATCCAGTACCTTTAGGTTTCTGCTTGATTTTTCCTGCTCATGCTGGTGCTGCTTCAAACTCAAAGAGCCTTCACACCCATAGCTACTCTGTACCTGCTGGGATCTATATAGGGTCAGAGGAAAACCTCTACCCACCCAGTTTAATGCTGCTCCCTCCTAAGTTTATTCTTTTAGATCGAAAAATGGAGTCCCACTCAGGGTAGGATGAGGAGCAATATATGAAACAGTGAGACAATAGCAGAATCAATTCTTCCCCATAACTCATTGAATACAATCCCAAAATAACTGGATAGAAACAAGTTGAAAAAAATACTGAGGCACAGTATTGTTAATAATCAGTATGGGGTCTCCCATTCAGTACTGAGTGTCTAAATCTGCAAGTATAGCCCAAGCTTCCGCCTGCCCATCAACAATGAAAGAATTGGGATGAGTTAAATAAGCTACTACCCAAAGCCCAAGAAATGAGTTAAAAACCGGTTTCCTGTACTCTAGCATAAACAGAAGACAGTATTTTGATTGGAATCGCAAAATTGTTATCAAGGACTTTGCTACTGTGATGTTCTTGAGTATTTCTAATAAAATACAATTGAATGAATATTTGTGCATATGCAAATGAGTATATGTGTATGAGATGAGAGAGAGGGAGAGAGAGAGAGAGAATAAAAAGAGGGAAGATTGGGACTGGTGAAGGTTTTGTTTTTCTCCCAAGGGTATTGCTTATGTTCATCTCAAACCAATTCAACACAAATCTCCATTTTCTTTATTTCTTTATTTTTTTTCAGACTGTTAAAAAGAAAAATTTTAAAAAGAGGAAAAATTTAAAAAAAATCCTGGTACATGAAATAAAGTTTTTTTTAAAAAAAAAAATACCACTTGGTCCTTGTTTATATGAATTTATTTCATAATTTTAAGTGAAGGCTTGTTCTTCCTTCCATTCTGTGGAAAAATGTCCAAGAAAACCAGATTCAAGTGGAATGGAAGCTATTTTGCCATGGTTGATGTCCAATTTTGATAGTAGTCTAGATACCTAATAAAATACGTAAAAGCAATAAGGTGCAATTAACTGGAATGGTTCACTTTTCTCTGACAGACAGAGTAAATGTTTTTTTCAGATCCTGTGATAATATAATGTTTGAAGGATCTAAACAGTCATACCATTCATAATGGACCAAACCTAAGCCAGTAAGAGTTGCTTCAAACAGCAAAATGGGCAAAATAAAGAAATAGAACACCTGTGGCAAAAGAAAGCAAAGGTAATACCAATAATAATGGGCACCTTGGGTACAATCCAAAAACAACTGGAACATCATTTGCATCAGCATCAACAAATTCTCTATCAATCAAATTTAAAAATAAAGGTAGCTTTACTCAGAACAGCTTACATCTTGTGAGGATACTTTAACACCATGAAACATAAACATCTGCCTATCCAAGATCTTTCAAAAGGACTTGATGGGTGGGCAAAAATGCCAAATCCAGTCTGAACATCTGGCTGACTGAGCGATGGACCATGATAACAAATTGCCATTAAGAAAGATTAAAAAAAGTCTGGATAAGGAACATGGCAGTATCTGGAGACAGCAGAAGAGAAGAGAAAGAACTGGAGAAGATAACAAACTAGAATGACCTGAAAATAAAATAAAACAACTATGGCAAAAGAAAGCAAAAGTAGTACCAATAGTAATAGATGCCTTGGGTACAATCCCAAAACAGCTGGAAGCCTCACCTGGCGATGACAAATTCACCATCACTAAATTGCAAAAGGCCACTTTACTTGGAACAGCTTACTTCCTGCAATGATTCCCCTTATACGATCAAACATCAACATCTATCTATCCCAGGTCCTTGGGAAAGACTCCAGAGGTGGATATAAAAATGGCAAATCCAGTCTCAACATCTGGCTGACTGTGCGACAAACCATAATAAATATGTTTTGTGGGGAAAAGTGATCCACTACAATACAAAGTGAAGCATGGAGATCTGAAGCAAAGTTTCGTTATTAACATTATTGGACTCCAAGCCAAACTGACTGAATGCCCTGACAATAGATTGGGTATCAATAAACATAAATAATTAATTACATAGCACAGACAGGAAAAGCCCCTCACTCAATATCAGCAATAATGTCATCAGCCAGACGTAGCCTTGAGGCTGGCATCTTGGCTTTCCCTTGCCATCCATCCTGATCCTTATTTCTTTCTTTTTTATGACAAGGTACTATAGCACTTTTTCATACTTGTCCTCAAAATGCAAGCCAACATCATTTCGTCTGCCTTTTGCTTCATCTTCAAAGTCATCTTAAACTGCATTAGTGTATCATAAGGCATTCTGAATCCCAACAACTTTCTTAGTTCTGTGTCATTTTCTGCTGACCCTGGAAACATGATTCAAACATTAAAGAAAAAGTATTAAAAAAAGAAAACCTACTTTTGAAGAAAGTTAACGTTTCAACAACACAGCATGACAAAGCATGACCAGAAAACCAAGAACAAGGCTAAGAAGCCCGTGACACTCCTGTTGTTGCTGTAATTCAGCTCTTCAAACTCCCAGCTAGTCCAACCATTGATGAGAAAGCCTGGAAAATATAGTTCAAAAAAGCACAGAATGGTGCAACACATCAGGAAACCTCAACAATTTACATTTAAACACAAATGGGAAATATTGCGCCTTTTAATATTCTATGACAATAAACTTGTCTGTGCCATTTATTTCCTGACTTAGAAGTTCTGGCTTAGTAACATCTGATGTGCAATATCTCCAAAAAAAACCAACCTGATTATTACGTAAAAATTACTCACAATCACAAAGGACTATTTTAACCATTAACTCTTTTCAAATGAATTAAAAAAAAATTTATTTAAAAAATTTGTGTGCTACTTTTCAGAACAAGATTTTCCCTGGACAGTTTACACTATGTCGATATTTAGGTCTCTAAAAGAGGATAAAGAAATTTTGAACATACAGTATACTATTATATTTTGCCAAACAAATTTAGCTTGCTCATTAATCAAATTCATTTCAAAAATATTTTAACTCTTACTGAGGCAATTTTATGTTATTTTTTAAATAAAAAAATAACTATATACAGTAGATATATTTTCTATGTATCTACTTTCCAGAAGAGAAAAACACATTGTTTCCTGGCTGGTAAACTTTTAATCTGATGGCATCACTTTACTTTGGAGAGAATCCCATACAGATAATTTTTTTCTGAGCAAATACTATTGTCTATTGCTACTGCAAAGCAACTATTAAAAATTACTTTTGAACAGATATTTATACAACTATTATCTTTTAAATAGCTCAACTCATGTTTAAATCATTCACTGACCTTTTTTAAAAATTAACCAACATTGTTTAACCTTAATATTTGTGCACATGAAGCAGGGAAGTCTTTCATGCATAATATTCCAAAGAAAATTAAGGAAAACTAATTTAATAGGATCAAGATGTTTTCCTTACCCAAAGAGAGAAGCAGACATCCTAACGGCTTCCTTGTTGACTTTGGTTGTGGGGAGCTGGCAGAAATCAATCCTCCTTCTTGGATGACCTGTGAAACAAGCTGCACTTTGAAGTGGGGAGAGAGAACAAAAGTAGTCACAGACTGCAAGGAAAATTATACTCCTGCTCCCTATTCTGACATGTTCCCAAACTTTTCCTCTCTTCTGGGAAGAAAAGGACTCAACCATTCACTACCAGTGCCTCTCCCCACACCCCACCAGTCAGCCCTACTTTCCATCAAGCATCCAAGTCACTCCCTTTTCTTCCCTCCACCCTCTGTTGCTAAAAGATTTCAAATTTCAGCCTTGATTCCAAAACGTGCCTTTCAAGCCTAGCTGCCATCTGATTGGGCGCAGGGGCCAGAGGAAGGTAGGAAAGAGGGTAAGGATACAGCTTTCCCTTCTTCCCTTGTACCATACAATGTTCAGTGGAAACTTGGGTCACCAACACCTCTGTTTGCGACCAAATCTGGTTCTGACCAAAAAATCCATCTGATTTTTGAATCGGGTCACTATTCAAAAATTGGGTGGCAAACAAACCCGGCCGTGGCAGATTCCCTTTCCGTGCCAATTTCCCTTTCCGTGCATGCAAAGTCTACGCAAATTTTTGTCTGTGCATGCATAGTCTGTTGTGCTTCCAGTCACAACCAAATTGGGTTACGACCGTAGTCCTGGAACGGATTACGGTCGCGCCCCAAGGTTCCACTGTATGGCTTTCTGGGAAGTGTAGTTGGAAGACATGGTGATGCTGAAACAGGCACAACGTTCCCAAACTTCATTCCTACAGTAATCATGGGTCCCAGCATTTTGTAGATTAGCACGTTTAAGTTACCTAGGTTCAATAATTGTTGCCCTATACCAGGGGTGTCAAACTCGATTTCATTGAGGGCCATATCGGGGGGGTGACCTCGGGGGCAATTCAACATCATGTCGGGGGTGCCTAGGGTGACATAATCACTCTGCCAGCAAAAATGGGATCCCGAGCTCTGTTTTCAGCTGCAGCAGCCTCCTGCAACCCTCTGCCAGCAAAAACAGAGCTCAGGAGGGCTACACACAGCTCTCCCGAGCTCCAATTTTGCCGGCAGGGGCACCACGGGCTGGTCCTTCACTGTTTCCTGGCCAGCCCTGTGGACCACATCTACGCACCCTGCAGGCCAGATGCAGCCCGCAGGCCTTGAGTTTGACACCCCTGCCCTGTACCTTCCAATTTCACTCACTGAAAGTTACAGGCAAACAGAAATAAGAGTTTTAATAGAATATAGATCTGAAGTTGAAATCCAAGATAGTCATGGATTTAATAATTATTCATTTAGCAACGGTCACACATACATACACTGCGGGTGTAAGGAGTCCTTATTAAGATTTCAGAGCCTGAATTGGCATTCCCCAGCAATTCCCTGTGCTGGTACCAGCGCAACCCCAATGTGTTCCACAAGCTACTCAAATGAAGCCAATGTTAATCCTCAAGGCAAAGACGACTCCAGTCTACTAGGCAAAGGCAAGTTCCAAGACAAAGGCAAACCCACAAGACAAGGGAAATCCACAGGGCAAAAGCAAGGCCACAAGGCAGGGCAAGGCCACAGCTGAAGAGACACGATCTGAAATTCAAGGCAAGAACACACAGCAAGGAAATGAATACATTGTTCCCAGCATTGTCTCCATCTGTCTGTTGTACTAAATAGCCAGTTTCTGGTGCAAGCCTATCAAGAGGGATAAAGCTGCCTCCTCACAAGTAATCAAGCTGACCTTCGCTCCTCCTGCCTTTTCTCTACCCTATGTGTTCTTGGATCAGGTACAGAAGGCAGTTCTTCTTCCTTATTGCTGGCCAGCTGCAATTGTGTGCTTTGCTCACCTGAAACCTCACAGCTGTCCTGCTGCAGCTGCGCTTCAGCCAAATCACTCTCAGATGGCTGCCTGGAGCCACTGACCAACTCCCCTCCTGATGTGCCTGGGACTAGTTCATCCTCCTCTGAACTGACATCTGGAGAGGCATCTGGGGAAGCATACAGGGGAGTCATCACAGTTAGAGTTCCCAAATGTGTGATCATCATTTGTGACCTTCTCAGCAAGTTTCCAACAGGTAAAGTCAATGGGAGAAGCTGAATTCTTTGAACACCCACATGATTCACTTAACAATTACAGTGATTCATTTAACAACTATGGCAAAAAAGGTAACATTATGCACGACTCACGTAACAACTGTTTTACTTAGCAATGATAAATCTGGTCCCAACTGTGGTTGTAAGTTGAGGACTACCTGTACAGAAGTATTTGGAATGGGTGCCTTATTCAGATAATATATTTACATGAAGAGGAGCTGGGAACAGTTCCACTTTCTTGTAGTTATACTGGTGATCTCACCAAGAGCCAATCTTCACAAAAACAGCATATAAACAAAGACCTCCACATGGGCTATTGTGGACAGAATCATGTATACACAAGTCCGGAGGAGAATGGCAGCACCTTTTCTAACAAATGTTATTGAAAGACATAAGTATAAGCAGTTCACTTCTTCAAACATTCAGCATCAAATGCTCAACATCCCTCAAAGTGTACACACAAAAAATCTCTGTTGCAGATGACTGCAGCATAGCTTTGGAGACTGGTACTTCAATCGTGTTACTAACAAGACTTTTGAAATGGGAGCTGCTGCTCACAGCTTCTCCTGTTGAGATCTGAATGTAAACATAGCACTGGGATGTGGTTTAGGAGTGTTACAGTCTTTTAAAACATAAGAATTGACCTGCTGCAAAACTGAATGGCCTTGTGTAAAGCTATGCGGCTCCACTGTTGTGCATCTGCTGCAGCCCCTGTGATCTTTTCTAAAGATGTGACAGCATTCACATTTAATGACATAATAATTTCAAGTAAGGAACAATAAGGCTGAGTCTTAGACTACATGAAAAAAATATACTGAAGTTTTTATGTAAACAGAAATTTCATACTACAGTCAACGATTATCAGTTGATCAGAGCTCAAAATTCAAGAGCATGTTTCTGTGTTTTTCTCCATTTCTTTCACACACACACACACACATATATTCAAAAGCACATTGACTTAATGTACAAAAGTCACATTATTTATATTTTCAGTAAACCTCTTTATTTATTCAAGAAAATAGAGGATGTTAATAGTCCACTTTGCTTCAGACTTAGACTGAAAAATCTGAATTCTATTATCTTTTAAGCAAAAAAGTTTTCATCCCTGTCCACTCACAATCATTTCAAAATATGTTCCAGGCTCTCCTGAAAGCAATAATCTATTTAACAACCAAAACTGTTGAGGAAAGAGTCTTGGTGTTCCAGCATTATACCTCCTCTCTCCATGTTCCTTCCATAAGACCTTTTGTTTCAAATCTCAGCCTGTCTCCTCCTTCTTGCCAGTCAGCAGGAGCCCCCCTTTCCTATGAGAAAGTTGATAACTTGTGCTATCACCCTCATGCTCACCTTCCACTTTATTAGCTTTAAAAAATGTAATGTGTCTGGCTGGATACATAAGTGTCTGGATGCTAGAGAGCCATGGGCAATACCAGACTGTCACACACAGCCCTGTTATTTCTCCAAAATTATCCTCTCCAAAGCAAATTGTCTTTCTGCAAATTGAACAAGAACTGGTAGAAAAAAATACAGGAAGCATTAATTGTCATCATGCCTAAATCAAAGCTCTCTATCGAGTATTACGCACAATATTCAACATTTCCACAGTAAGACATCATTAGCATGGGCATAATGTGATTATAACATTCTGAAATGCAGAAATATTGAAACTTCTTTCCTGTAATGGTCTCCAGCATGGATCACATGAGTATCCCTTTTATCTGCAGATTTAGTAATGAAAAATATCCAGAAAACATAAGGATTAAAGCAGCAGGTTGGATTCTCTGTCTGACACTGATAAATTACACTATGTTCTCTGTATTAATAGCACTGCAGTTTTCTGCTGCATCTCCCACCAATCAATATCAGGGCTCAGATTAAAATTCCACAATTGATTCAGCCCCTTGTAAACAGCATCTCTGTCCTTCCCATTTCTCATCTCCCTCCTCTTCATCATTTATTCATCTTTTATCTTCCCATTCAGTCTCTTCTCTCCTTAACTTTTGATCTGTTTCAACTGTGTAGGTGCTCAAAATCTACCCTCCCAAGCAATCAGCTACTGAATTTGAATAATTCCAGTTTGCAGTGAGATACACTGGAGTTTTCCACCTCGGAGACTCCTTGTGCTCTGAACCTCATGACACAAATTCCACTGTTGTATTGCTTTTGCAGGCATTTAGAGAACCAAGCAAGCATCACCCCCATGTCCTTAATTCAGGACTTTCTCTGTTATTTACAGTATTTAAACAAGTCAAGCATGGAATTAAATCTTCAGTGTTGAATTTATCATCCTGATATTTTTATCCATCACTTTTTAAAAAAAGTTTCTAGTTTTTTGTTATGAAAATTGGCTTGAAAGTATGACAATGTCACATGACATGAAAACTCAGAATACAGTTTGCTTCTTATCTATGAATGTGTCTGCATGCAAGGACATGCATGAGATACCCTTCTCATATATTTCTTCTATTTTATTGCTAGGTTTGTTAGCTACTTTTATCTCTCTCCCTGTAATATTCAATCTAAATACCTCTTCCTCATGTTCTGTAGACTTCTTTGCAAAAACAGTGGGAGATGAGGGAGATGGTGGTTTAGAAATAGGAAATATAAATAAATAATTTTTGTTTTCAGTATTCAAAAATTATATCCTTTAACCCACCAGCAGAATCTCAAGAAGGATCAGGCAGGGCTGCAGTTCGCTATGCAACTGTAATTTTGATCCACCAGAGTTAACAATTCAGAGATGGTATTCAGCAGGTTCTGATCAGCTCTGGAGAACTGGTAGCAGAAATTTTGAGTAGTTCGGAGAAAAAGCAAGTACCACCTCTGACTGGCCTTGCCCCCCATCTCTGCCTCCCAAATCTCAGCTGATCAGCTGGGTCTTCTTTTGTTGTCCTGCACAGGAGAACGGAGCTGGAAAGCAGGTTAGTGGGCTGGGGAAGGAATGGGGATTTAGCAGTATCCTTCCCCTGACATGCCCACCAAGCCACCCCACGCCCACCAAGCCACGTCCACAGAACTGGAAGTAAAAAAAATTTGAATCCCACCACTGTACTAGCACTCCTATTGTTATTTTCAGAGTCACTGACAAAGAATTCTTGATCTTATTGCAGTATGTGGTTTTGAATTTCCAGCTCCGTTAATATTTTGCTTCACCCCTAAATATAATTATTTCAAAGCTGAAGTAAATTAACATCCTTTATAAGCCAAACTCATATAATATAAACATCTTCCAGTTTGTGCACGGTTCTCTTAGTTCAAGTTTAGACTTCTACTCTTCAAATGTTTTTTGCTTTGCCTCATCTTGATATACGTCTATCTATGGCTCATAAGATAGTTTCCTCAGATAACTAGAGAATGAATAACAATTGTTTTCTTTAAATTGGCTATTAATCTGCTTTGTTTGTTTCTTCTCCATCCACTACAATATGTGATAATAACATCCTTGATCACTGTAGTGGGAAACCTGATCTTAGCTCTTTCACTGATATGAGGGATGGTGCCCAAAAAGGGGGAGCTGGTGTGATGGACTACAGTGAAATGCCAGTTTTCCAGGAAGGAAGGAGCACATTCCAGAAAGGAAGAAGACAAGAGGTAGACAGTTTGGAGCTAGATAGGAGACAGAGGAAAAGAGAAATTTCCCAGGGTATATCCATTTGGATGACAGTAGTAAGTGTTGCCTGGCAAGAATCTGTCTATTGGGTGTAAGCAAATAAAGAACTGAAATTTGACTGAATTGTTCTACATCACAGGTGTCAAATATAATCACATCACGGGCCAGATCATGACATATCGCAACATTTTTTACCTTTGCGGAGCCAGGGTGGGTGTGCCCTGCGTGTGATGTATCTGACCCATAGGCCACTAGTTTGACACACCTATAAATTAGAGTCTTGCCTCTAATTTAAATTGCCAGCATATTATATTCCTTGACTGAACAATGATGGACTCCTTCTATCAGGTATAGTCATTGTCTTCCAGCTACTGCATAGCTTTGGGAGGAAGATCCATGGAGTAGTGAGGAAGGAAAGGGACATTTGCCTAGCCAGCCAGATTAGCCAATCAACCCAATGGGATGATGTCACAGCCAGATTAGCTCATCTTCTATATTGTTTCTTTTCCCATCTGACTTCATGATATCAATTTTGGCTGCATATATTTATGAGAAATATGCAGGTTCACCAATATATCCCAGGAATGCAAGAATAAAGGTTAAGTTCCGAGTCTACATATTACCTGAACTATTTCAAGAATGGCATGAAATCATCTCTTTCTTATCTTTATGTGTTTTCTTCTTATGATTTAGAAGCCCTCTCCATTCATGCAAGCAAAAATCAAAGCACAATGTTCCCTATTTTCTCTTTGATCTGAACACTGGTGAGCTACTACTGGAGATCAGTAGAAGTACTGATTAATTATTGCAAGCATTCGTCCTCCCATTTTTCTTTAGCCTTAGGTACCAATTATATAACTTGGTTCAGTTCTATAGCTATTATATACTGGTAGATTCACATCAGCAGAAGTGTTCATTCCGTTATTATAATAGGAAATACACCAGTGGTGGGATTCAAAAATTTTACCACCGGTTCTGTGGGCCTGGCTTGGTGGGCCTGGCTTGGCTTGGTGGGTGTGGCTTGGTGGGCATGGCAGGGAAGGATACTGCAAAATCCCCATTCCCTTCCCATCCCACTAACCTGCTTTCCAGGTCCGTTCTCCTGTGCAGGCAACAAAAGAAGACCCAGCTGATCGGCTGGGACTCGGGAGGCAGAGAATAGATGGGAGTGGGGCCAGTCAGAGGTGGTATTGAATTGGTCAGAACCTGCTGAATACCACTTCTGAAATACACCATGCATCTTCAGCTTAAGTACTGAAGTAGCTAGAGCAATTACTAAGACTTGAGTGCTCAATATGCAGCATCTGGCACCTATAGCCATTTATTCTGTAAAGTTGTTTGTGGATGACATATCACTCAGAAGCACCACAGTAAAATGGAGCCTACAGAATATGAGAGAGGGATCTGTTCCACAAATTCTAGCTAACCAAAAAGTTCTGTTGGGATGAAAGAGAACATTCTTACTCGATCAAAAACTTTTCAGATGTTTTGGACTTCAGTGGCAGAAAGTTCCAGGTACAATCTCTACATTTCTACTTTACTTTAAAGTTAGAAGGGATGTGTTTTCCAGAGCCACTTGGTAAAGAACCTGGAAAAATCTACAGGGATGAAAATAGCTGCCCTAAGCGCCCAGTCTCAGGCCATGCACCTGCAAGGACGAAGAAAAAATGGTTGCAAACTTTACTGACAAGTTTGCAAAGCAAATGCTCAAGCAGCAAAGGAAATGTGGGTGGAAATGTGCACGTACTCACACACACTACAGAAAACAAGTTCCCCCAAAATCCAGCAAGCTTGCTTTGAGAAAGTTTCTTTGAGCAAAAATTGCAAAGCACTGCTGTCCTCTCTACATGACAAAACCTTGCACTGGGAGAGGGTGGCAGCTCAGACTCCACATTTTCAGAGACTGGGGACAGCTGTGTCTCCTGGTTACCAGCCAGCATAGCATTCTCTGCCTGCAACTCCTTAAACCGTGGTTTGTCCAGCATCTCTGGAACTGGCTGTTGATTGTTGGTCTCCTCGTTAGAGTCCAAGCAGGCTATGATATTTAGCTGATAAATTATCTAGCACTATATAGAATATTTCCATGTATTTTAATTATTTGAGCAACTGTTATCTGCTAGCATACATAAACAAAAATAGTCAGACTGCTTAGAGAGCCCAAAGTTGTCTTTTTCCCTTCCCACTCAGCATCATGTGCAAGAATTATGCAAAAATAATTGCGCATGTAAGCTTAGCTATGATTTCTCATATTTAAAGAATAGTCTAGTCCTAAAGAAGCATCATTGTTTTATTTATTTCACAGAATGGATATGCTACTCCAGGCATAAACCTTAAGTAGGGTTCCCCCCCCCCCCCATTTTCTGTTCAATCATGTCTGATTCTTGGAGACTACCTGGACAAAGTCTCTGCAGTTTTCTCGGCAAGGTTTTTCAGAAGCGGTTTGCCATTGTCTCCTTCCTAGGGCTGAGAGAAAGTGACTGATCCAAGGACGCTCAGCTGGCTTTGTGCCTAAGGCAGAACTCAATCTCCCAGTTCCTAGCCTGATGCCTTAAGTACTACATCAAACTGACTCTCTTTACAACTATAAAAAAAACAATTTATATTTTTCATAATAAATTTTATATAATAAAAATATACAATTCCCATATAAAACCATAAACTAGAGCACAAAAAGATGAATACCAGTTACCAAGCCTTGGAACTTATAATCCAAAAGTTCAGCAGAAGAAAATTGTCTCCATCTCTTTTCTGAAAGGCAAGAGACAGAGCTTCAGTCTGATTGATGGACAGGCTGCTCCGTAAGATTGGGGAAGTCACTAAAAAGTCCTGCTTCACAGTCTCCAACCCTTAACATCTCAGGTAGACAAAATCAGAAGTGGATATTTTCAGACAAAACGCACAGGATGGGTAGATTCTACTTACTGTAGACATGAAGAAAACAAGAACCTGTACCATAAAAGCCTTATCAGCACTTAGAAATATATTCAGAAACCTAGTTAGTCTGCAGTTATAGATGTTATTCTGCTAAAATGACTGCCACAAGTCAGCAAGTGGGCAGGTACATTTTGAGTTAACTATAATTCCAAAGCAGCCTTCAAAGATAGCTCCAAATAAAGTGCATTGAAGTCATCCAAATAAAAAGTGACAAGGACACAATGGCTGTCAACACTATACCACACTCCAAAAAAGACAACGCTAAACAAAAGTTCAAGATACAAGTGTAGTGGAATAAATGTGAGAAGGAAAATATATCTCTGCATGACATTTTTTTTAGGAATAAAGTCTCTAGGCTAGATGTAAAATGTAGACTAATTTGTACAAGAAATCTATTATGTACAGTACAAGTGGTCCTCAACTTACAACACTTCATTTAGTGACTATTTGAATTACAACAGCACTGAAAAAAATTATTTATGATAGTCTTTACACCTAACGACCATCATAACATCCCCAGGATCGCATGATCAAAATTTGAGTACTTGGCATGTGTTTATGACAGTTGTAGTGTCCCAGGATCATGTGATCACCATTTGATGACCTTCCCAGCTGACTTCCAACAAACAAAGTCAATGGGGAAATTGGATTCATTTAATGACCACATGAGCAGTCCTTAATAGTCCTATACAAAATGCAACAACTTTTTGTATAGGACTATTAAGATATTGAAATCCCCAGGGCACCGTATAAAACAGTATATTTATGTGAGTGTACTAAAATCACAAAATGACGGGAAAATCATCTAGATTTGGATCAATCATGAACAAATTATCTGGCAACTGCCACAATAATGTCTAAATCCTGCTGTGATGTTGACTCAGGCAGTGCCTTTAAAGTCAAATAAGTTAAATAAACAGCCACGGGTGTAGCCTTCAAGCAAAGTCCAAAAACAAAAAGTCATTTCAGAAATCTGAGTCGATGAGAAAAAGCTTTGTATGTCACAAAGATGTTGAGTCTCTCAAATTAATTTTATCTAAAGCTGAATCTCAAAGTCCAACTCCAGGCTCTTTTAACATCGGGATCTTAAAATGGCTGCAAAGAGCAACAAATAATTTGGGGAGCTACAAGAAAACATCATCCTCTGAAATATATTGTACTGAATGGAGTAAACTCTTCAAAGTCCCGGTAAATATTGCACAGATTTGAAACTTATTCACCATACATCTATACAGAATCGGTACAGTACATATATTCTCTTCTATTGGATTTGAATCTAAATTCCCCCATTGATTACCCAAGCCATTGCACTTACCCAGTGGGCTGCATTGTGATATGACATATTAGGTGTGTATGAGATGGCTTTGTTTCACTTGTGCTGTCCCAGCCAGTCTATGGGAATTGGATAGTTACTTAGGAATTATGAGCTGTCCCCTTAAGGGAATGCATCATGGTAAATGTAGTTAAAGGTATCCTGGGAAATGTAGTTCATGTCACATGACCACATCTGTAATCCTGATTGGTCACTAAATTGACCCTCGATGGATTGGGGGACTTTCCCTCACTTTTGCCCAAACTCCCTAACTCATGGGAGCTGCTTTCTATCGCTACAAGATGGGTTGGGAGATAACCATCTTTTACTACAAGGCAGATATACAAAGGATTGGTCATTAAAGAAGAACTTTGTCACAAGTATGAGTTATGAGGATACCTGATGAACTAATAAATGTACTTTGTTATGGACATCTTGTTGAGTTATCTATCTGCATCTGTACAGCTTCAAATCCACCTCTGTACAGGATACAGAAAAATAAAATATGAAGTCCTGAAACCCATCAATATAAAGATTGTTAATTTGAATTTGTGATAAAGCAAAGTAATATTGAAACCAGGAGTGAATATGCAATGTTAATCTAAACCTGCATGTATCATCATCCTCTCTCTCTCTCTCTCTCTCTCTCTCTCTCTCTCTCTCTCTCTCAGCATCGGAATTTTTTACATGCTGGTTGGATGGTGGGAGGGGCTAGAATTCCCCACATGCTAGTAACAAAGAGAACTTTCTAACCGCAGAATTGAAAACCAGTAACCCACCCACCCCCCTCTTCTTTGCTCAATTTGTCTTCCTGCTATCTCAAAGACTCCATTTGCATAACAAGGAGAGTCAGATATTTCCCAGCTCTCAAAGGAAAATCAAACCTCTGTCTTTAAACCTTCTACAAATGCAGTGAGAGATTCTGAGAAATCATGCCTGTATGCTTGTCGGTAAAACAAAAGCTGTTCTTCCTCTGCTCATCTGGAAGGTGGGAAAAGCCATAAAGAGGCCAGGGTTATAAAAATTCATCCGGCCAGAGCCGTCTCCAGAGCAATGGGCACATTCCTTCCCCCTGAAGAGAGACACTTAATCTAGCAATGATTTAAACAAAGTCAGCATCTTGCCTTTTGCTATGATTTTTTTTTACAAAGTCTCAAGATTGACCAGAGTGTTTATCCATTGATGACCCCTTTTTGCAACTCTTGTGGACAATTTAATCAATTTAATTCAAATGTTCCAAGATTAACTGCAACCTAACAGACTCAAGTAAAGCAGCCTACATTCCATCTGGTGGTCAAGAAGAAATTTACAGTGAAGTCAAAGAATTCTTACCATTTTTTCCTTCTTTTTCAAGAGTAGGCAGGAAATTCTTCCCCCTCTTTTTTCTTCCACAAAGAATTGAAACCTAAGCAACGCAGCCCACAGCTACATCTGGGGCTCAAGGAGAAATTTCCCAGAGTTTGATTTTTTACACAGTTTCTCAAATACTGACCAGCGTGTTTCTCCAATGATAACCTCTTTTTGCAACTATTGTGGACCATTTAATCAATCTAATTCAAAGGTCCCAAGAGTAACTGCAACCTCACATGGGCATAGCAACGTCTTCCAGACCCTCTGCTGCCACCTTGTGAAGCAAGCAACAATTATAGGAATATTTCTGCATTCCGCCCTCAAGTCTTCAGACTACGCTACACAGATTTCTGCGTTCAGCCCTCTAGTCTTCAGACTTTGCGACGCAACCTCTAGTGCCTTCTTGTGTTGCAAGCTCACAATGCACCCTAGAAGCAGCCATATTGTGTGCTGTGCTAGCATCGCCCAGACTCTGCAGTGCCACCTATGTGCTCAAGTATTAAATCCAGCAGCAATTCTACTTTCTGCTACCTGCTTGCAGCGCCCCCTAGTATAAAAAAGAGAATTGCACGGAAAACCACTAAAAATTTCCAAATTTCTCCCTTTGCCAATTTGAAGCATGGCAACTTCCTCAGCCATGACAGATGTCTCTGATGTACCAGAAGACCCGATTCCTCCACCCACCTTTGTTGTAAATGTGGAGCCTGATTCTCAAAACCCAGTTTTAGATGTCCAACCCTCCAGAGAAGCCGCAATACCTCAGAAGGCCTACAACCTGAGACAGCATAGGAAGCTTACCTTCTGTCATAACAGCGCATCTAAGGCCTCCAAAGCAGCAAGTTACGCCGAATGGGCTGCAGAAGCTGCAGTAGAAGCTGCAGTAGCAGACACAGAGCTACGCGCCACACAGGAGGTAACACGGCAGAAGGCAAAAATAGCAGCTCAACAGGCTGAAATAGCCAAAGCCCAGGCCAGACAACAGGCAGAAATGGCCAAAGTGCAGGCCAAATTGGAATTGGCCGAACGGCAAAGAGACGCCGCGACAAAGACAGCACGTGCTGCAGTATGGCAGAAGATGGCCGACAACACCTCCCTCCAATTCAACCTCGAAGAGTTGGGAGAAGAGAGCCCAGATACACAGGTCAAAGCCTACGTGAATGAGCAGCACTTGCTTCGAAACGAGCAGGTACAACCACCTCAGTTGCCTAACAGTCTCCCACTACCAAAGGAGAACACGGATGAATCTCAACCACAGACTCTACATGTCAGTTATGCAACTGATGTTGTACAACCTAAAGTACAAGATTCATTTCCCACCAACAGCAAACCTTCCCCAATTTATGCTGTACGTACTAAGGTCCGAGATTCTCTTCCCAGCACCAGCAACCCTACCGCAATGTCTCATGCCCTGCTGGCTGAGCAACTTAACCCACCAGTGCTCAAAACAACTTCTCAACAAGTCAACATGCCATCAACAACAACTGCCACACTCAATCCACAGGCAGCAGCATGCCTGCCACAACCTCAATACCAATCCGGCTCCCAGGCACCACAAGGTAACTGTGCCCAGCGTACACAGCAGCATGATGCTCGACCATCGTCCCCAGTATGGGAGAACGACATCCTCTGTAAGTACTGGGTGGAAGACTACAACTCGTCGTTGACTTACAACCCAAACCCACCCTATGAGAATCCAGGGGGAGAACCGTCTACATCAATACCTCCCCCCAACTTAGCAAATGCTGAAGATTACTGGAGAAACTTGGCTGTACAGAGTGGAAAGCTAAATTTGCATGCCAACGGAGTTCGCAAATTCTCTGACAAGCCAGGCGGCAAGTATCTAGTATGGAATAAACTTTTCCTGCACCCCGTTCAGGTGGCACACCTGAACCCTGATGAAATAATCGGACACTTGATAGCCTGGCTAGGGCCACAGTCTGCCAAAATGCCGAGGACACTTTTGGCATCCCACTTAGATGACCCGGCCACTGCCCTACGGTTATCATGGAAAAGGCTTGATGAACTGTATGGCGCTGTATGGGTTGGGAGATAACCATCTTTTACTACAAGGCAGATATGCAAAGGATTGGTCATTAAAGAAGAACCTGGTGAACTAATAAATGTACTTTGTTATGGACATCTTGTTGAGTTATCTATCTGCATCTGTACAGCTTCAAATCCACCTCTGTACAGGATACAGAAAATCACCTCAAAGAAGTGCTTTTGATCATCTCATAGTCTCTTCGATCACTTGCAAAAGGCAGGAGAGACTTTCTGCCTGCAGAGGAAGCCGCAAGGGGGAACTCTGCCCCTGGCGATGCAAAGTGAAAAATGCCATGGCTTTTTGCTTTAGAAGGGAGGCTGCTGCTGCATGACTTCACAAGGGGTATTCAAGGCGTGTTTCATTTGAACCTTCTTTCTTTTTGAAACAAAGCTCTTTGTATAAAAATCTCAACAGCCTTCTTACACATAGGTATATGATTTATGTTTGGGCACTTCACTAGATATAGCCTAACCTTGTTCATCCAGAAATAACTTCAGCTGGGTTTGTTAGACTTACTTCAGGAACTGTTTCGATGAAATGTTTGCTGGGTAAAAAGAACCTAAAAAATTGATTAAATAAAACCAACACATTTCCTACACCAAAAGCCTAATTAAACTTGAGAAGTCTCGTCTGAACATATAAACAAATAACAAGGCATTATTTAGATGACAGAACGATTAAGGAGTTGGAGGAATGTGGCACGATGCATTTTTCATCCCAGGTAGAAATCTAACTTTGATTTCTTCTGCCACACCTTTTCAGCTAGAGACATTGTGTTGAATCAGTTCATTGCTGAAACCAAGAGAGAGTGAGAACATCCCCGCTATGAACCAAGCCACAAATCTCTACACACAAGTGCACATGAATGCAGCTGAGTGGGAGTGGAGTCGCTGGTTCTTGATTGTGGAAGGGGGTCAAAGAGCAAGCCAGTGAAGACTGAGATCCAAACGTTTGAGAGTCATTTCTGGTGGGAGCTGCTTTCAACAAGAGAAAGAGTTAAAGGTCCAGAAAATGGAGTCACTTCTTTCAATAACCCCAGTATCAATCAGAAGGAACTGGCAGGGCCAAGCCATCGGAGAAGCTATAAATAAAATAGAGGAATGAGCTCTCCAGGGATCTGTCAATTATATTATCTTGCCTCCTCCTATTAATTTCATCAAGATGCTGAGCTGTAATCTTCATTTCTTGGGAAGCAGTGCCCTCCAGTGGGAGCAGTTACACATTGTAGTTTGAAACTGTTTTATTTCAGTCTCCCCGCATACATATAGGGAAGAAGAGAGGACATAAGCTTTGATCTTCAAACTCTCTCCTATTGCCAGATTCCTTTGTTTCAATGAGATTGACGCTACATAAGTACATTTGAGCTCTGACTCATATTTTCTGATCTATGCTTTTGCAGTTGCAACATAACACAGAAGGTTCTAGAACCTCTCTCTACTTGCCTTTAAGTGCAGCACAAAACATGTCCCAATAACCTTTTTTTCATGTGTCTTGATGACATTGCCTTCATCTGATTGCCAGCCTTTAGACATCCTTAGCTGTACCAGCATTACTATTTCTCCTTATACTGATTGTCAATGGAAGTAAGTATATATTTTAAATTTCCCTTATTGTTCTGTTGGTGGACTAGTCAGCAACATCTCTGCATCTATTTCCCTTTTTAGTCTTGTTCAATATATGTACATTTGGTTTTTCTTGCCTAAATGTAGAACCTTACTTTTTTCACCATTGAATTTCATTTTTTTAGATAAGGTCCTGTGTTCAAATCTGTCAAGATCTTTCTGTATCTTAAGCCTATCTTCTGGAGTGTTGACTATCCCTGCCAGCTTGGTGTCATCTCTAAATTTGATGAGTTTTCCACCTATCCCCTCATCTGAATCATTGATGAAGACACTGAAGAGTACTGAGATTAAGACAGAGAATTGGGGTACCCCACTTTATAGTTCCCTTCATGTAGATGCAGTTCCATTGATTGTTGATGACACGTTGAGTGCGGTTGGTCAGCCAGTTAGGAATCCCATCTGGTAGTGACTGGACAGTGGTATCTCTGCTCTCTAATATTATTTAACTTTCCTCTCTTCTCCTACAATTTTCATTTGGAAGCAACACACCCAAAACTAATGGAAACCAATTATTACATACAGTTCAACTCTCATATTCACAAAGAAAGAAAACAAGTTGTGAGATACCAACCAGTAATCTACCCTAGATCATCTTAAGGCTCCTGCCAAAGTACATTCAGATCTAGACATGTCTTTCTAGATTGAGCATTGAAAAGGTCTGATCCTTTCAAAACAAACCTCTGTCCTATATCTGCTAGATTTCCAAGCTGATTCCCAGGTCAAGAGACTTCAAGAAATCAATAGCACCTGGTTAGCAGTAGGGAGGAGGCTATACATTGAAGTGGAAGGTAACAAGCCAACTAATTCTTTGCTGCTTCAGGATGCAACTGTCTGCCTGATATCAACTGTTGCCAGTCTTGCTATCTGTCAAAATTTGTCTCTACCTTAGCCATCACTTTTACCGTTACCCACCCCTAATCTAAATTAATGAGAGTAATTAATGAGAGTAAAAGAAAGCCAAGATAATCCACCAATCCCTGTCCTTAATATACCTTGTATGTGTGAATAATGAGAATACCATTTCCTTGTATCATGCTTGTGGTAGGATAAAATTTATCAGTATAGGCAGCAAATTTTATATTAGTATTGTTTCCTGCAAGCTCAAGGACTGAGAGATAGCATTTCTATTTGGCTTTGAAGAAAAAGTTACAGTTTAATCTAGTTTTTCAGCACCATCATAACTTTGATCACTGAGCAAATGGTGGTGAGAAGCACCTGTAATTAAGGAGTTCGAGCAAGTATAGGTGAGCCTTGATAACAGAACAATACAGAGGAAATCTCCCAGAATATTTTTCTCAATGCAGCTTACTTAACTTTTTGACACTCTTAAGACGGTAGTATAAGAGAGAAATTGTGATTCTTAATATTTCTTAGAATGATGTTATTTAGAAATGTACAATTCCTTCAAAGAGCACATGCTGTGAAAAAAACATTAGATGATTTCCCTTAATCAGTTCATACTGTCTACAAATCAGTGGTGGTATTCTACCAGTTTGGCTCGGTTCTACCGAACCAATAGAGATGATGAGCAGTGGAGACCGAACCAGTTCTCTCCTCCGCTCTTTTGGGCCCCCCTGCCCCCGGGGCTCCCATATTCACCTTTATCTTCTGCTTCTGAAGTGCAGCTGCTTTGCGTGGCACAGAAGAGTGCCACGCAGCAGCTGCTGAAGTGACTGGGAGAGTGCAGGCTTGCAGGAGGTGAGTTAGAATGCCTCTGCACCTGCGCAAAATGGATTTGGTCCCTGTGTGCACACAAAGCATGCCCACCAAGCCACTCCCACCGAACCAGTGGTAAAAATATTTGAATCCCACCACTGCTACAAATAGTATTGTTTTTATAAACAATTGAAAGGCAATTAAGGTGACTGTTGAACCTATTTAATTAGGTGTGAATCACAGTTGCAAATAAAGCAGTAATATTTTGTGGCTAGAAGAACTCTAGAAGGCGTGGGTAAAGAATTTGAGGGATTGGTTGAGAAGTCTGGCTGATATAAGTGATATTATTGCTTTGGGGGGGGCAAGGTTTTTTTTTAGTGAAATGTGGCAATTGGTACTCAGCTAGAAATCCACAACTGGAAAGGGTTTGAGCCATGCAGCATTAGCCAAACATGAAGGAACTGTGAAGAGAAAGAAAATGAACTCTGCACTGTATGAGAAAAGATAACATTTCCAGCAAGTGACTTTGGATTCCAGTACCCACTGAAATTAATGCAGTGCCTTTAATTCCATGTTTTAAGGAGATTTCCATTTTCACATCTTATTTGTTAGTAAGTTATCAACATAAGAACACATGTAAAAATCAGTGATTTTCTATAATTTAGCATATATCTGAAACATTTGAACGTATGCCCTATAAATTAATGAATAAATAGCAATTCTGGAACTTCAAAATATTCAAGCCATTCCATGCCTCTCACAAAGGTTCATCATATAACAATGAAATAAAGTATCACATGAATATAAACATAAATAGAATTTGTTGTCTAAACCAAATTAATTACTTGTTATAAAGGAACTGTTCCTAATGCACAATGGTGCTGACCTTAGAGATTAGCAATTTGGCAACTGTGTAAAACAGCTTTCTCTTCCTTAAAATAAATGTTGCCTAGTATGTACATGGGAATACTATTTTTATAAAGTTTATTTTTTGTTTGCAGATGTTATTTTTTATTGTTTCAATGCATAATACAATTTCTAGTCATAGACCATGAGTTTCTTGCTTTTATAAAATATATGGGCTGATCAATGTTGGTAGCATACCAAATGCAAAAAATGTAATATAAGCAAGATGCAGAAATCTCCAAATTGTGCAATTGTAATATTTTGACAGCCAAGGTGCGAAGGGGGGAATAGGCAGGACGAATGTTGCAAAGCCTCTGAGGTCATTCATAAGTGTGAATGACTGCCGTGCTGCTGCAACATTCGTAACTTTGTGTTGTAAGTACTTGGGGAGTTATGTTGTAACTTTGAACAGTTGCTAAGTGAACTGTCATAAATGGAGGATTACCTGTACTGTATATAAGATCAGAAGTAATTTTTTTTGTTCAGACGTTATTCATGTGTTTATTTAGAAGGCATACCCACTGAGGAAATTATTGATAGGATTAAAACACTAAAAATAAACTTTACACATTCCATATGTGCCCCTATACTCTAGACACTGAAGTTATACTTTTAATAAGACTCTAGCTTTTCCCCATGTCAGAAATGAAAAAATGTTCATAATAAAATGCAAAGCTCATCTAAGATATGCATGTTGGAATGAATAAACGAATGAATATTGAAACTGAATGAAGATCGAACTATGAGCTTGCTGATGCAAAAATAAACTGCACCGAACTCAGCTGTGAAACTGCAGGAAAGGGATACAATAGTAAAGACATGGTATTAGCTCTGGGAACTGCACGATTGCCTTAAAAGCAATCTATGCTTGAAGCCAGGTGAATTTGTAATTTGTGGTAGACTTTAAAATACATCTCAGCTTCTGAACTATCTGACTGAAAAGATGCACAAAATCAATATCACGTAGGGAGCCATTGAGATGACCTTGTAGAAAATATTCAGAAAACCATTACAAAAACAAAATGAGTCTAAGCATGTCTTGAGCTCAGTGGGAAGGGAAAGTATTAGGACTGTTCCTTGTCCAGCTCCTTGCGGTATAAGAGGAAGGGAAGAGAAAAAGAGACTTGTAATAACCTACCCATCATACAATATTCATAGTATAGTGACCAGATTATATCAGTAAAATATATTTCTAGTTTTGTTGTGGGGTTGAAAAGCTGAAAAGTGTTTTAAAAAACCCATTGAATATTCAGAATGCTAGTATTTCATTGGAAAATAAATACCACTTGGATAAAAAAAGAAAATGCAAATTTAATTTAGAAATAATGTTTTGAGTAGGTTCAGTGCTTTTCTGCTATAAATATTACTGATGTCTTGGATACTATTTTCTACAGAAAATGTTTGATCTAAAGCGTTTTTGCTTTAGATCAAACATTTTCTGTAGAAAATAGTATCCAAGAACATGAATGCAGCCAAACATATGAATAAAGACTGAATTATAGAGTTTACTAGCTTGTGTAACAAAACAAGCAACAGTTTGACTTAAAAATAAACAATCTGACGCAGGGGTGTACAACTTCGACAACTTCAAGACTGGCTGGAGAACTGTGGGAGCTGAAGTCCACAAATCTTAAAAGTTGCCAAGGTTGGACATCCCTGATCTAATGCAAGTCCAACTTAGTACATATACCCATATCTAGAGAATAGCTTTTTTTTTTTTTAAAGCAAAGACTCTCACCTTCCTTTTACCTGGATGTTTTGCATTGTTACATTTAGCATTGGAGAGATTCATATTCTAACCAATAGGACGCTATAGTTACAATCCTTCCTAGACCGATGGGCAGCAACAATTGCTTCTCTAAGATCGTTTCAGATAAAATACATGGGTAACAGGATGAGAACACTTCTGGTTTAAGAATGTATTTATTTACATTTATTAATCTGGGCAAAATTAGATTTCTAATAGTAGAAAAACAATCCAGTTCCTGAAAGTTTTGCAAGATCATCCCATCCTCTTTCAGTAAATTTCCCAAGTGAAATATTACATGTTTCAATTTTCCAGTGTTTTCTTTCAATGTTTTCCACTAGTCCTCTTCAAGTACTCAAAAGTTCTGCAAAACAACCTTGATTGATGCTTCCATTTCTAGCTCCTTTTTCTGAACCAATTACCCTGAAAATTGCATACTTTTCTTTTTTTATATATGTATACAAGTGCAGCTCTGTGAAAGTTTGGCCATTAACGACAGCTTTAGCCAGATGAATTGATTTTTATATGTATATATCTAATATATATTTGCAGATACTTTATCCCTAGATTGTTAAAGGCTTTCTTTTCAGCCCCCTCACCCCACAATCCTCCCTTCTTCCATGTCATCTTCCACATTATCTCCATCCAGCGTAACCAAAATCAGGCGTCCAGTCTAATTACACCGACTACGACGCTCTATCTGAGTTTTTAACAGTACTCTATCACCTTTTGCTAGCGTCGCGGTACAATGACACAGCGCAAAAAAAAAAAAAGCGCCGGAAGTTGAAACGAGTGACTAGGCAGGGTGCGACCAGCGGGCGAGCCTTTTTCCCTTCCAGCTGCTGGGCTGAATCCCTCGCCATCTGGGCCCATTTGGGTCGTACAGGTGAGAGACGAATCCTGGAGCTGAGCCCACGACCCTTCGCTCTGCGGAACACCGGCGTCTTTCTTCCTCGGCAGGTTTAGCTAGGATGCAGGGTGGGGCTAAGGACCCCTCCTGCTTTTCCGGTGATGAGGTCCCATGAACCTTGAGAATAGGCCCCATTCAATCCTTTCTGCATCCGTCGGTATTCACGCATCCCCTGCCCCGTTAATAGATCTCCATATTAAAAGTGTGTAAGTTTGGGCCTCGTTACCTGTTCCCCATTTTTGCCAGTTGTCATGATTAAGACTCGTAGTAGTAACTCAACGGTACAATGATGATACTGAGAAAGACCCTGGATGTGTCATTTTATCTCTTTGTTTCCCCACATCCGTTAAGAATACAGCAACCTAGTCTGGTCGAATTTGCTGAGATGTCTTGATTATGGTGATCTCTTCCATGTTCATTTGAGTTCATAGTCTGAATAGGAAGTGGATCTTTTATCAATTGTCAGTAGTTAAAAAAACAGCTGCTAAACTGAAGTTGTCGAAAATGTTTAATTTCAAGAGTATTTTTGAAATTGTCTCTATAAATTGAATAGTCAACTAGTGTCGTTGTCTGACATTAGTGGCATAACTTACTACCATGTTGGAGCAAAAATAATGTAAACCTCTCCCACCCAATACATAAAACACTAAACTTGCCACTGGTTCTTCTCAGATAAAACAGGAAAAGTTTGACACCTATCATCTTCCTCTCATGCAGTAGTATTCCTTATTTCCTCTCAACTGCCTCTATTCCTTACAACTGCAAAAAACCTAAAGAGTTGCTGACATATTTTACTAACGTGTTTATTACCTGCTGCAGCAGTGACTTTTGCTAGATTTTGGGAATCATAAGATAGTATTTCAGTAGAAATTTATCAAAATGAAGTGTGAGAAACTGCTGTATTGAGAAAAAAAATGACCTGTAAATTACACTCACTAAAAAAAGGAGATATCAAATCAATTTATGTGAAGATAGGGTATTTTATATAAACTACATAGCAGCATGACAAATTAAAAATACTGGAAATAGGTTAAGAGTCCAGATAATATAATCTGATCCCAGATTCTGTAAAATGTATTAGCAGACCTATGCTGATGAATACATCTTGATTTGAATATGTACTATGCCCTTGTGTTATATGATGATACTACATTAAGTATTTTAGGTGTTGCAATTGTTTACTAGGAATAGGAGGCATAGCGTATCATTTCCAAAGCTTGGACGTGAAGTTAAATATGTTGCCTTGTGAACTTTTATACATATCAGAATAAAAAAAAAAACCTCCAAATTATTTCATCATAATGATTTTCCATTTGAGTTTTGAATACATTTTATTTTCTGTTGGGATTTAGCAGCTTTTGTGTCTATTCATTTTGAGTCTCATTATACTAAACCATCAACTAATTATTGCTCTATACCAGGGATGTCAAACTGGCAGCCCACGGGCCACACCCACCCCAGATCCACAAAGGCAAAAAAAGGTCACAATACGACATGTGACGCGATTCAGTTTGACACCCGTGCTCTATACTATCTGTTGTTGTATTTTATCTCTTCCCATCATCTGTCTTGATAGTTATAGAAGATGGCAAAATTTGTTACACCTGTTGTCCAGGACAATCCATCTGGTTGGGGACCATGTGCTGTACCTGAGCAATTCAAAGATATGCCCTACCAGCCCTTCAGCAAAGGAGACCGGCTTGGAAAGGTACTTTTATCTGAATCTTTACACAGAAGTTCTTAATTAATGTTTAACTCATTGTCAGTTTGAGACTCTTTGTTAGCGGGTTTTTTATACAAGGTACTACTTCTGACAGTTCATTTATTATTCAGGAATCTGTATCTTAATTCCTATTGCACAGTTCCCAGAACAAAGTCTGATCTGGAATCAAACTACATAGGAAATAAATTGTAAAATATTATATTTTTTAAAGTTAGCTTTTCTTTCACTCTGGTTTTTCAGTACATCTCAACCTATGGTTATATCCAGTTACAGGGAATCTGAATGTTAGAATCAGTGATAGACTTTCTCCTAATAGTATTAATATCGCTAATGGTGAAATATGCTTGGACATACAGTCCAGTAACATTCTGAAAAATACAGAATCATCATCTTTATACAAGATGATAGGATCTAGGTAAAACATCCGCTTCTTAATTATTTAGGGAATAATGGCAATGTCAGTGGTGGCGCATGTTTCTTAAAAAGGAAATACATTAGAAGGTATTGTTTCATTGATAACCTGTTACAGCCTCAATTCCTGATATGTTAAAACAAAGCATGGGGTAGTTTAAGTGCAAGATGATGAATCACAGTAAGCAGTTCTATACAGTATATCTATACTACAACAATTAAGAGTGCAAAAATGAAAGTACCGTATTTGCCGGCGTATAAGACGCACTGGGCGTATAAGACGAGCCCCAACATTTCCACTCAAAATATAGTTTTTGTTATATACCGCAGTATAAGACGACCCCCCACTTGGAGGCATGCTTTTCAAGGCAAAAAGTCGTCTCATACGCCGGCAAATACGGTAAGTTGTAACACTTGGGGTATTCTGGATATAATTCTTGATTGACACCCCCAACCCCTTTCCCCCAAACTTACAAAGCCACCAAAATGCTTTAGAGAGGCAGCTTCGCTTTCTCAGGCTGGCACTCAATTCCTCTCCTTTCTTTGTGACAGCCCCGCGTGCGTGCCATCGGGACTCCAAGGGTGGGGGATGGACAGCTGCCAACTCTCTCTCTCTCTCTCTCTCTCTCTCTCTGTGTGTGTGTGTGTGTGGTGTGGAGGGTAACTCCGGCTATCTCTGGCCTCCGCCGGTTTTAAAGTCGCTTGGCCGGTTCCCAAGTCGCAGCGCGCTGGCCGGGAGACGCGGCGCCGGGTGGAAGCTCGGTGCAGGGGAGGCAGATCTTTTCTCTTAAGCGGGGAGGGAGGAGGGGACAAGAGGAGGGACGGGACGGGACAGGGGGCGGGAGGAGGGCGCCGCCTTCTTCCACCGCCCACCGGACCCTTTTCTTCCCAAGGGGACCCTGGAAAGCAGCTCGGGAGCCGGGTGGCCCTGCCCAGCGGGGTCCCATCAGGAACTTCCTGAGGACACCCCCCGCCCCAAGCACAGCCCTCCCGGTCTTTCAAAGAGGGAGGGAGAAGCGGAGGAGCAAATTGCCGCCCCGCCCGCTGCCCAGAAGGAGGGGCGCCACAGTCCACCCCCACCACCTTCTCCCCCCACTCCCCGGGCCATTACGTGCTCGGGGCTGGCTGGGCGAAGCGGCCCGCCAGAGACCCTCCCGCTCCACCCCCACCCCACCTCCAGATTGGCTCTCCGCAGCGCCCGAGCCGGGCGGAGGGTGGGTGGGTGGGTGGGAGGAGGAGGAAGAGAGACTTCGGCTGGGCTTGAAGGGGCTTCGCAAGTTGCGGAGCTCCGCCCCGTCGCTCTTGCACCGAGTGACAATGTATTTACCGGCGTATAAGACGACCCCCCACTTGGAGGCATGTTTTTTAGGGCAAAAAAGTCGTCTTATACGCCGGCAAATACGGTATACTGACAATATGGGGATACTATTATTGGCTACATTCCCTAGTATGTACATTAGTTTTGTGCTGTCTTTAGAGAAAGAGATCTACAACTCAGAAATTCAACTGGATTGAGACATAATCTTAGAGAATCAGTTGAATTTTTTTCAATGATTGTTTCATATATTAGCATAAAGATACATATTTTTATTTTGCCTAGGTTGCAGACTGGACTGGAGCTACTTATCAAGATAAACGATATACAAGTGAGTGAAATAGCACACTTGTCTAAGATAAAAAACATTGTTTTAGGGCATCTGTAAATAAAACCATGTATGGAAAGAGAAATACCAAATGAATAGGCATAAGATGAATTTTGTTTTCTTGGTTCAAGAATAAATTAAGCTGGGCATTGTTCTGGAAAAATAAATAGGCGATAAATGCTAGGAAGGAAGACAATGAGCAACATAGGATCATGCAGAACAAGTATTCCTATGATAACACTAGTCAATAATTAAAGCAGTGGAATTTAGACATAATGCATAACTGGGAAAGTCAGGCATTGAGGAAAAGTGAGAGAAAGGATAAAAATCTTCAAATTATGGATTTTAATAAGTTACTAAGGGTGAGTTTTAGGAAGAGCCAATCAATCTGTCCTGAGTCTGTAATCAACAAGCAAGAACCCATTCTGCGGGTTGGATGTCATGGGTGGATATCATGGGGGAAAACCTATGCTTGGCAAGATTGAAAAGGTAGAAAGTAAATGTTTGTCCCCAAGAATCAGACCCATTCTGGTGCTAATACAGAATTGGTGTTGAGATTCTATTTGCTAAAAGACCCTTCTGATTGATTTAGAGCAGATTATTATTACTTTTCCCCTGCTAAGACTTCCAGGAGATGGACATCATGGCTCTCTTTGTTCTATCATTCCAGAACAGCTAAGCATTTCTCCTCAAATGTGTATGACACAAGTTCCTCATCTAATGAATAGATTTCTGCTGAATCATGGCATTGGGGTGTACAAAACATTGATAGAAGCTATTGCTGTAGCTCTCTATTAACCACAATAAAAATAGAATTTATTTTGTACTTGTACATTTTAAAACAGACCAGCTTCAATTTATGATCAGCCATTAAATTTCTTTCACTTGTACTTTTGTTCTTAGCATACCGTGTTTCTCCAACAATACGGCCTCCATCAATAGGAAGGCCCAGCATGATTTCTAGGCATGAGGTGAAATTAAGCCCTGCCCCCAAAATTTAGGCCTATTTAATCCATGAGTTTCCCCGCCATTTCTCACATCGTTCGTTAAAACTACACGAAGTGAAGAGAAATAGGGGGGAAGGAGAAGGAGAAAACTTGCCTTTAGGAGTGCCCTGCAGGTAGCCTAGGCAAGAATACCCCAATCTACTACCGATAGAACATTGGCCAATGGAAGCTCCCCAAAGGCAGAGTCACCAGCCGCTTCGGGGCAAGGCATGGCTGCCCACGGAGCGCTCCTGACAGGAGCGCCCTACGCACACTCCCATCGCCACGAAGCCATCACGGCCGTGAAGCTCCCCAAAGGCAGAGTCACCAGCTGTTTCTGTCGGCTGATGGAAGTTCCCCAAAGGCAGAGTCACCAGCCGCTTCTATTGGCTGGTAGAAGTGGCTTCGTGGCTAGGGAGTGTGCGTGGGGCTCTTCTGTCAGGAGCACTGCTTCGGCTTCCATCTGCCGGCAGTAACACCTCGCCCTGAAGCGGCTGGTGACTCTGCCTTTCGGGGAGCTTCCATCGGCCGATAGAAGCAGCCTTGTGGAGAGCTGAGTGCGCTTGGGGCGCTCTAAGTTGGGGTGCATGTGGGAGAGGAAATTAAGTCACCCCCGAAAAGACATCCTAGCCATTTTTTCGGGGCTCAAAAAAAAATAAGACCCGGCCTTATTTTATCAGAAACATGGTAGTTTCCCTTATGATTTTTCTCACATGGTTATTATTCCTAGGATCATTTCAATCCTAGGTCTTCCAAACAATCCAAAACCTGAGCATAAAACTGATAGTGGTAATTATATTTCTAGATAAATACTCATCCCAGTTTGGAGGAGGAAGCCAATATGCTTACTTCCATGAGGAAGATGAAGCCAGTTTCCAGTTAGTGGACACAACACGAACCCAGAAAACTGCATACCAGAGGAATCGTATGAGATTTGCACAGGTAGGATATTCTCATTAAAGCTTTTACACTTGAATGACTGCTTAGTGGTTCTCTATCTCTCTCTCTGTCTCACACACACATACACACTTCAAGATATATGCAGAAAACGTTATCTCTGCCTCCCAGCCTAGTAGATAATTTCATGCTGCAATTTGTGGGAAATGTTTCCTTTTCTCTAAGACAGAATTATCTTTTGAAACAAATTTGAAACTCCCTAAGTGAGGAATGGGCAGCCTGTAGTCTTTAATATTTAAAATGCACATCCATTATACCTCCTAATGCTCAATGACATTTCTCACTATATCTAATACTCTGCAGCGAAAATGGTGCGGGTATCATGCAAGCTTGTCCTTTTCCCTGGTTTCCAAGATACTCTAAAATGAATTGTTTGTTTTTCTTATTTACACAAATACCTCCTTTCAGAGGAATCTTCGAAGAGACAAGGATCGAAGGAACATACTTCAATTCAACCTACAGACCCTGCCTAAAAGTGCCAAGCAGAAGGAGAGGTAATCTTCGTATGTCTGTGGAATAACAGTTTTGTTTCTATTTGTAACAGTAACAAGTCAGTTTTTCTGTGAAGCAAATGGTTCAGTAAATGAGTTGCTGGATTCCACTATGCTGGATTCTGAATTCATCCAGTTTCTGAATTGTTTTTGCATTTGACTATGAATCAAAAATACCATTTGTTTTGTTGTGTTTATTAAATTTGCATTTATACCTTCTCATATCCACCCTTGATTAATGTACTTTTCAAGTAATTATATTAAAATTTGCAATCATAGAGTGAAATATCTGTTTTTCACCAAATATATCTGGGATCAACTATACTCTTTAATTTAGTAGCCTAACTTCTTTATTGTAAATTGGTTTTCTGTTATTTTAGAGATAGACTGCGTCTGCAAAAGAAATTTCAGAAGCAGTTTGGAGTGAGACAGAAATGGGACCAAAAATCTCAGGTATGATATTCTCTTTCGTAACAAATTTAGATTATTTTTCGGGTTGCTATTAGGGTAAGGGTTAGGGCCTAAATTACTGCTCCTGCATTAAACAATGATGAGTTATCTCTTCTTTTTTTTCCATCTCCCTATGTTTAATCTGCAGAAGCCACGTGATTCCTCAGTGGAGGTTCGCAGTGACTGGGAGGTGAAGGAGGAGATGGATTTCCCCAGATTAATGAAAATGAGATATTTGGAGGTGTCAGAGCCTCAGGACATGTAAGACTTGGAATTAGCAACAATAAGTGAGCTTTTCAGACTGGTGCTGTTCTCATTTCTCGGATAACAATTTCTCAAATTCCTAAGAATCCCAGATACTTGAAGTACATTTTATTAGGAAAGGGTGACATATTTTATTTCTTTCTCTCTCCCTCTCTCTCGCCTTCTCTCTGCTTTGTTTTACAGTCCCCTTTCCTAATGTTCTTGGTTCTTGAATAAGCAACAAATTAAGATTTAATGCCTGCATACCATTAATCAAAACCAGCAAACCAGAATATTATCTGAGGTATAAAATTATCTAAGGACAACACTAGTTATTTAGACTGGCCCAAAGGCCCAATTCCATGATAAAAATTCCCATCATCTTCACATCTCTAAAATGGGGTTTTGCTGCATGAAGATTGAAACTAAACTGATTTGGCAAAAATGGTAGAGAATAATTCATTCCAGATTTGTTGGCCATAGTTCCCATGGTCATGCTGTTGGAAGTGAGAATTATGTTATGTCACACCTAAAGGGTTAGAGAAGGTTGTCATGGAAGTGGGATGATAATTTACGTTTATTCCTTGGATTGGTTGCACTGAAGTTACACAGTACTTACTATTCTGTGATACTTTGGGAGACTTTCATATTCTTCAATTTGCAGAGAATGCTGTGGGGCTTTAGAACATTATGACAAAGGTTTTGACCGCGTCACCACAAGAAATGAAAGAAATCTTCGTAGCATTAAGCGCATCTTCCATACTGTGACTACCACTGATGATCCAGTCATACGCAAGGTGTAATATCTATTTGTTTAGTTTATATTATTGAATAGAAGACCGTTGTAATAGTACTTTGCTTGAAAAAATATATAGAACTTTTTTACCTTTGATAGGACAAGAAACTTATATTATACTGGGCAAGGCTAAATAAAATACTAAGGCTGTAATTACCGTATTTGCTGGCGTATAAGACGACTGGGCGTATAAGACGACCCCCCAACATTTCCACTCAAAATATAGAGTTTGTTATATACTGCCGTATAAGACTACCCCTCTTCCACACACCTTCCACTTTTGCACTTTTTTTTTTTTTTTTTTGACGCACTTTTCTGCTTTGGACAATTTTGAAATGAGCTAATCCAATTTTGAACCAAGAATATGCAAATAGCTATGGAGTTTAGAAATGAGTTTTAAAATATTTTTCATTGCTTACCATTAAGCGAAAATATGTTGTAAATAAAATGAGAACACAGGAAACGTTCTCTTCTCAATAAAGCTGATCTCTCTCTCTCTCTCTCTCTCTCTCTCTCTCTCTCTCACACACACACACACACACCAAAAACCCGGACACTGAAAAGGCTGCCAAGGAACAGTATATTCAATGCCTTCTCTTTAATCAAGAAACAAGGAATTCCTTAGAATCTTTTTTTTTTTTCCCAAGTGGCCCTCTTTAAAAAAAAAATGGAGGTAACACTTTCATTCAAAAATCTTCCAGTATCTGGAGTCGCTCAGACATATTGAAGTGAGGCAGGAGAGTAAGTGAAATTTGAAATGATCCAGCTACCGTTTTCTTCCCTCCCGCCAAGGCCATTATCTCCACGTCAAAACGAACGGGGAGGCAAAGAAGCCAAACACGCTAAAAAGGATCTCTTTATTTTCCTACACAAGGTCACACCTACTTTTCCGCATTCAAAGGACAACCTCTCCTCACCACCACCACACACACACACACACACCAATACCCGCAAACAATGTTCTGGGCATTAATCACCATTGCTACATTAACCTGGTAAATTTATACCCTGCCTCCCCAGTGTTGCTTTGACGGCAGGATTTCACACAGCGGGCGCTCGCTCGCTCTCTTCTCCGCTCTCCCACCGTTCGCACATGTTGGAAGCACCGTAAAACCTGATAACCCACCCGGGCTCCCCCATCCTTAACCTACAGCCGCCCGCATGCAAAACCTGCGTGCAAAAAGAAAAAAAGAAAAAGAAAAGTACGCCGCACGTGAGGATCTTCGAATCCTCTCCTCCCCACACCGCTAAGGAAGGAAGAGGGGAAAGGTTGCGCAGCGCGTGCGCAGTGACACCCGCCACACACACACACACACCGCTCCCCCAGCCTCCTCCCGGCTGCAACTCAAGCTCAAGTGGGAGTCGGAGTCCTCCCGGCGTATAAGGCACCCCCCACTTGGAGGCATGTTTTTCAGGGCAAAAAAGTCATCTTATACGCCGCAAATACGGTATATAAGATTTTGTGTTTTTAGGCAAAAGCCATAGTAATTATATATTTGAATATAGTACTGTATAATCCCCTGTCAGAAACTCCATAAAGCCCATTTTCAAAAACTGGTAAAAGATTTACAATTGACCTAATTATTAGTGTTGCAGATTTTTTTTTTATCTTTACTGGATTTGGAGATAATGACTTGTTATTATACTGATAATAGATGGAAGAATGTATAATTTCTGTGAATGTCAGAAAGATGGTGGGCTACATAACAAACTAAAAAGTTGATTTGGCAGATGATTAGTTTACTTTCTTATTTCTGTCCTTTCCCAGCCAAAATTCGTAAATGTGAATATTATAAATATTAGAGTAATATTGAATGTCATACAAGTGGATTGAGGGAAATCAAATGGCACAGTTGTTTCGCATTTATTTTAGAAAAATATTCTAAAACCACCTGTCTTTTTTTTGATTCCCTAAATTTGAATTTTTGGAAATGAAGGTATAGACCATTAGAAGTAGATGGGAATTCAGCTCATTTTTCTTAATCTGGGTACTACATTCCTATTCTTACCCATTGTGCCTTTTCTCTGCATATAGCTGGCCAAAACTCAAGGGAATGTATTTGCTACAGATGCTATCTTAGCTACCCTCATGTCTTGTACTCGTTCAGTATATTCCTGGGATATCATAGTCCAAAGAGTTGGATCCAAGCTGTTCTTTGACAAAAGGGACAACTCTGATTTTGGTGAGTCTTTTCATGTATGTTTTGCAGAAAACAAGGTAATAGTGGTGGCCCTGTAATTCCTTTATATCAAAGGGGTTAACAGTGTTCGAGAAAAAAAATCCAAGATTTTCTAGTTTTTATGACTTGCTATGTTAGTATAAAGTAGTTTTTGTTGTATAGGATTGAGATATTAAACTTGCTGATGATGCTTGTGTTTGGCTGTATTCTCAGATCTTCTTACAGTGAGTGAAACTGCTAACGAGCCACCCCAAGATGAGGGCAATTCTTTCAATTCACCTCGTAACCTTGCAATGGAAGCCACCTATATCAACCACAACTTCTCTCAGCAGTGCTTAAGAATGGTAAGAATAAAATATTTAATTTGCCATTGATTTTTAAATTTTTAATTAGATGTCACTGGGTTCAGTTTGAATCCAGATAAATCTGTGAACAAATATCTACCATTCTGACATTCCTTGGACTTATAACTCTTTTTAAGAACATTCTAATAATTTCATTGATCTTGTACAACTACCAAATCTATTGTCTTCTTATACTTCAATTTCCTTCAAACCTAGTGAGTATAGTTGGGTTGGGGTTTGATCCATGATCTGCTTGCATCAAATCTAAAATACATGAATTTCTGCTTGCTGATCATAATCACAAAAGGACAGCAAGTCCTTTTAATGCAACATAAAGTAACTAGTTCTTCTAGTCCATAGTACGCTGTTAGTTTTCCTAAGCAATAATTTGAAGATAACTTACCTGTCACACTTTTTGAGTATCCAGTTTTCAAATGCATGTATTATGTCTGGATACACAATTGCTTTAACTATTCTGACTAGTGTTGTCATAGTAATATAGTTGCATTTATAAATTCCATGATCTCATCAAAAGTAGTTATTACTTTCCTGACTAAAATTAATATTCCTTTGTCTTCTTAATTTTGAACATTAACCTGGAACTTTCACTATCCATTTATTCACTATGCACAAGCTGTTCAGTGTCTACTTTAGCTAATAAATTACTATTGTCTGGGTATCTCATTGTGTTAAGTGTTTCAGTCTTATCTTTTAATTCCAGCTATAATTTTTGCAGTCTTGCAACTTTTGTAGTATATCTGCTGAATATATTGAATGCAGGGATAATGTGCACAGGGGTGGGATTCAACCGGTGTTACTACCGGTTCAGTGACTACGTTTTGCGTGTGCGTGTAAAACAACCTTAGGTTGTGCTGCTCGGACAGCTAAAAGCGCTGTGTGCAGGTGCACGGGTGTTTAAAAAGCCTCTTTTTACCTGCTTTTTCAACCTCAGCTGTGCCACGCAAAGCAGCTGAGGTTGAAAAAGCAGGAAATAAAGAACAGATAAGAGCCCAGGCAGGCGGGTGGGCCAAACAGCAGCAAACACAGAACTGGTTCGATGTCTGCTGCTCTTCAGAGCTACCAGTTCTATAGAGCTGGGCAGAACCAGTAGCATCCCACCCCTGATGTGCACCTTTATTTACTTTCTTCTCTATTGTGTTTTTCCAAGTGCCATTTTTATAGGAACTCCTATTCATTATAACTGTTTCTGAGAGAAATAATTGTGCATTCTATATAAATATATCTGATTTGAGATCTCATCAGAGATACTGAGATTAATCTAAATGTTACAGCTATGTCCATAACAATTTTCTTGATAATAATGCAAAAATGATTTCTTCTGGATTTTATTTTGGAAGTTGTTCTAATTGGATTGATTTTCCTCATGCATGTGGAACCATCTCACCAATAATCTTCCCCTTATCCTTTCTACCTTACTGGCAACAATGATCCTACCAGGACTCCAGTTCCCAGATTATTGCTCTAAAGGATATTGGCTATAATGACTATTCAGGTAGTCCTCAATTTAGGACCACAATTGAGCCCAAAATTTATGTTGCTAAGTGAGACATTTACTAAGTGAGTTTGCCCCATTTTACAACATTTGCCTCATTTGTTAAGTGAGTCACTACAGTTGTTAAATTAGCAGTGTGGTTGTTAAGTGAATCTTGCTTCCCCACTGACTTTTCTTGCCAGAAGGTCACAAAAAGTGATCACATGACCCCAAGACACGGCAACCGTCATAAATATGAGTCAGTTGTCAAGCATCTGAATTTTGATCATGTGATCATGGGCAGGTTGCAACGGTTGTAAGTGAAAAATGGTCATGTCCCATTTTTCAGTCCTGTTGTAAAGTCACTAAACAAACTGTTGTAAGTTGAGGACTATCTGTATTTTCATCTTAACCAGGTGGAGATGTTGCTATGCTTCCCTAGAAAGCGCTGCTTATCCAGAAGTGATCCAATTAAACAAGCAAAAAATTGATTCAGAATTATTATTTCTGTTTTTATAAGCTCTTCATATTTTTTCTTAGAGGCATTAATATTTACTCTGAGCAATACCAGAGAAATAGTAGTCCTTCCTTTATTACCACAATTAGGGCTGGAACTTAACATGGTTAAATAATGTCATCCATTAAGTGAGTTATGCCCAATTTTACAATCTTTTTGCCATAGTTGTTAAGTGAGTGGTCGTTAAGTGAATCATACAGTCATTAAGCAAATCTGGTTTCATTAACTTGGCTTTTCGGATGCCCCCTGGAGATCATGTGACCCCAGGATGCTGCGATTGACTAGTTGGCAAGTGCCCAGATTTTGATCACGTGATTGTAGAGATGCTGTGACTGTCACAGGTGTGAGCATCAATTCTCACTTTTCATTACTGTTGTTATTTCAAATAGTCATTAAACAATTGGTCATAAGTCAGGGACTATTCATGTTCTTGTGTGGATTTCAACATGTAATGAAATCCACACTGTGACACCCCAAAGCTATTATGCTGTTTGTGGAAGATTGATAAAGAAGCAGTAGCTAAAATTTTATGATTCCAAAATGGAATTCCTTATGAAGCAACCATGACTATCTTGATCGTATATTTATTACTATTGGTCACATTTCTTCATGTCATTTTTTATAGGGGAAAGAAAAATTCACATTTCCCAATCCAAACCCATTTGTGGAAGATGATATGGATAAGAATGAGGTTGCTTCTGTTGCATATCGGTACGTTGTTGCTTCTAGGTCATTGATGGGATTTGATGATGTAAATACTATACATATTACAGTTTTCATTGAAACTCATCATTTGAATAAACAACTATTATACCACTGAAATCAGCAAAACTGTCTTTGATTGTAGGTATCGAAGGTGGAAGCTGGGAGATGACATTGATTTGATAGTACGTTGTGAGCACGATGGAGTGATGATTGGAGCCAATGGAGAAGTATCATTCATCAACATTAAAACACTGAATGAATGGGATTCAAGGGTAAGAAAAAATAATAATGGCTCAGCATGTTGGCTGAGATCAAAACAAAAAGAGATTAATGTATATATTCATGTATATACTCTGGTTATATGATTATACTGATTATATGAGAAGAGCATTACATAGTTATTTTGTATGGACAGTAATTAATCTTTTGACTATGATTATTTAACTACTGTGAACATTTTCCATTTCATTTTTGTCTTCATCTTGATTATCTAACCACCACTGGTTGAATATCTGCCTGCCATACTGTGCCTTTCTCTTGTCGTGCCAACCAGGTTCAATAAGCATCATTTGTTGAGCCATAAATATTGAATCAACCAATTTGCATATTCACATTTTATGCAAAGCATAGTTTGAATGCTAAATGAAAAACAAAAGAATGATAGTTCAGCATGCTACCTTCTTTCTCTGCTGCCAACCATGCTGAAATACATGGATTTACATCACTTTGACACTAACAGACACACGTTGGTCCCAAAACCCTTTTTTCTTTATTTCAAAGGCTGAATTTTAGTCATTTACAGCTCATAATGAGTCTCAAACAGTTTGTAAATAGTCCCATGGAAGTTTGCCAAAGTCCTTCAGGATAAGTCTGATAAGCATGCACCTTTATCTTCCTTGAAATGCTGCCAACAACTAAATTTCCAATTAGCCAAACAGAGCACAAATTCAACACAGAGCTTCAGGTTTCAAACTGACCAGTACAAATAAAGTTGTTTCCTGCAAAGGTTCATGTCCCTTTGCTCCTCCTTTATATCTTATGGGAGGGCCAATCACCTTCAAGCCTTACTCCCAAGTCGCCCCTTTTGTCTTAACTGTTCTTGCCTTCTGGCAGCTCTGCGCATGCATGCACTGGGAATAGGCTTCCCTTGTTCCTTTGCCTCACTGCTGTGAGATTCTGGAGGCTCCAGAGCCAGCACATAACTCCCAGATGGCCCTGGCCCCATTTCTGTGTCAAATGCAGGACCCTTGTCCGAGTCCTTCCCAGACTCATGTTCCTCCCCACTGTCCAACTCTGCTGCCGTCTCCTCAGGCTGCCAGCGGACCACAACAGTCACATGTAGAGCCTGTTTGTAAATTACTATAATATGGTATGGTGTAATTGAAAATCTGATATGCTTGTGTATTTTTCTAGCATTGTAATGGAGTAGATTGGCGTCAGAAACTGGATTCCCAGCGAGGAGCTGTGATTGCCACTGAACTGAAAAATAATAGTTACAAACTTGCTCGTTGGACTACTTGTGCATTGCTGGCTGGATCAGAATATCTTAAATTGGGGTAAGATCAAAAAAAAATATTTAAAAGGGAGTGTACAAGGGGGAAACTAAGTCTTCAGGCAAACATTTAAAATTGCAGCAATCTCTCTAAGAACAGTTTTCCGAAAAGTACAGATTTATAAATTCTAAGTCTTTCAATGCTTTTGACCACAGCATCCTTTTGGACTGTGAGGGAGGATCAGGAGTTGGAAGCACAATGATGATGATCCTGCTCTGACATGAGAGGATTGTTGGAATAAGTTGTAACACCCCCACCCCAATATTTGGTTATGGAATCCAGGTTCAGACCTGAAACTGCTGAGATGGGTCATCCGTTGGTTTGGGGTGAGGTATCATCAATATATAAAAATTCACTTATACATCTTCATCTCAGGCTAATTGAAGATGATGTAGAACTCTTGGTCCAATGTCTGGAGGCTGTTAGGGTAAAATCTGGCTCATACACCTTGATTCAGAGACCAGCTGATTCTAGGATTCTTATACTCTTCTGGAAAGAGTAGTCTCAGCCAGTTTGGACTAGTGATTAAGGCACCATGCTAGAAAGCTGGAGTCTGTGAGTTTTCTCCTGCCTTAGCCATGAAAGCCAGCTGGATGACTTTGTCCAGTCACACTCTCAGTCCAATCTCACAGGGAAAAACGTGGGGAAAATAGGAAGAGAAAGATGTGTTGGATATGTTTACTGCCTTGAGTTATTTGCAAAAAAAATTATTAAGGTGATACAAATAAATAATCTAGGGTCGTCCTGGCCTTATGGGTCCTTCTTAAGAAGCAGGTGGAGATCATAGTCAAGAAGGCTTTTGCACAGGTGTATCAGTTATAACCTTAGAGGAACAGGACACAGCAAAGTTGTATCATTAGTTCACTGAACAACTAATTAACTGAACAACTGAGTAATTCAGTTATAACTAATCTGAGAATATTTTGTGCTATATATACAGAAGAAATGCTACTGATACAGTGATACTATAGTGATGAATTAAGGGCTGATTGGGTTTTAGACATGGCTACCAGTTAATACTCTGCTAATAGCCATACCAAATTTCTGAAAAGCCACTTCTTACATACCATATATCTGCAGAGTACTAATTTTCCTAAAGGTACATATCTTTCAATATATGTTGAAGATAAAAGAATTGAGACAGAAATAATACATTATCTAAGTTGTGAAACTTATTTGTGAAACAGGTAAGTCTGCAACTTCATAATTAGCTGAGTCAAATTAACCTTGAAGTCCATCTTTTTCTAGTACTTTGGACTACATCATTGCACTTTTTAACTTTTGTCTCTTCAACCTTGCTTAGATACGTCTCCCGTTACCATGTGAAAGATTCTTCACGTCATGTGATTCTTGGCACACAGCAGTTCAAACCTAATGAATTTGCAAGCCAAATTAATTTAATCATGGAGAACGCCTGGGGCATTCTGCGCTGTGTCATTGACATCTGCATGAAACTGGATGAGGGCAAGTACCTTATCCTGAAGGATCCCAACAAGCAAGTTATCCGAGTTTATAGCCTGCCTGATGGCACCTTCAGCTCTGACGAAGAGGAAGATGAGGAGGAGGAGGAAGAGGAAGAGGAAGGTAATAATTTCAGAAGACTGCTAGATAAATCACTACTTTTAAACTTTCTTTCACAACCAGAACTTAACCCATCTGACTAGAATAGCCTTCAGTGATGTAGAAATTATAGCTTTCAACTGGTATTTGCTGCCCTCACCTTCTGTGTCTCAACCAGAATTAAAATTGGAAGGCCAAAAGAAGCAAAAGGCATCCTAATTTTGCGACAGGAAATACTAGGACACATTAAACCAGGTTATGGTATCCATATTGTAGAGCCTCAGGCCTTCTTGGGCACATAGTACACACAAACCCTTCAAAAAAAAATTGTTTAAAATAATATTTTTACCATTTTTAAAAAAATGTTGGGCTAGATAAAAAGAAATACATTTTAAAGAGTAAGTGTAAAGAATGAAAAGTGGGTAGCTCATCCAAAAGGGAGAATGAACCTCAGAGGAAAAATAGCTTTGAAAGAAATTAGGCACAACTTGAGCAGATTCAGAATAAAAACTCTTAATATATTCTGAGTAGTCATCTTGCAGAGAGCTCTCAGTATATTGGGGTTCTTCCCCATCCTGGATTAATTCATCCCACAGTTTGGAAGGGGCTAAATTATTTTATTTTCCACATCTAGCTGCTGCTTTTGGATGTTTCAGAGAATAAAAGTCTCAATCCTTCCTTGTTGCTTAATATCAAAGGGATAGGAGTTGTGTTTTCTTGAAGATTTAGCAAGCTAGCTAGTCCGCATTTTGATACTATTAAATACAAAAAACAAAGACCTTAAATAAAATAGTAACAAAAATTTTCTCTTAAAAAAAAAACAAAAAAGTACAAATACAAATTTTCATATTATCAAAGCATATTAATATGTTTTCATCTTTGGAAACTTGTCTTGCTAGAGGTGCCTGTTTGAGATACATCCAATTGAGGTTATAGTTTATAAAAGTCTTATTTCAAAAGTTGTTTGAGAGGCTACTTTCCATCATTCTACCAGCATCTTTTACATGATAAAATTATTCATAGCATGCTGTATCAGTATATTGGGTTATATATTTTGCCGAATTTACTCCATAGATTAAAAAGGGTTAAATTAAGCTATTATCCAAAGTGGAACAGCATCCTGTGATTTTCAAATAGTGTGTGGGAAATAAATAATTAAGTGGATCTAGATAGACGTTCAGAATGATATCTAGTTTCCTTAGTCAAGAATTTAAAAGAATGCATATGGCACTGAATATTGTTGAGAAGCACCCAGCCTGGCAGGTAGGAGGGATAAGTGCAGAACTAGTCTAGAATCACTGTGCAACTGTAAAAGGGCCAGAACCAGAACTGGCCCTCCCTGAACTCCTTGGAGCCTTATCTAATCAAGTAGTTAGCTTGAACTACTTCTACTAGCACCTGTGGGTCTGGTTGTTCGTACCTGACAATATTAATCTTTTATTTTAAAATCAGTTCTACGTCTTTTCTGATTTCAGCTGTATATAAACAGTTGGGGAAATTTCATAAGTTTTTGCTAAAAACATTGCTGCCGTTTGATTGTCAAATGATTGATGAAGGTTTCTACTGTACATACAGAAATTAATACTGAGGAATATATGCAAACTGCAGAAATTAAGGATTTTGTGTGTGGCTTGGGATAGAAAGACATTTTCCATTCTGATCTGTCTTTGTGTTGCAGAAGAAGAGAGCTGAACTTTACAACCAGGCAGTAGGGTCAACAGCATCTTGAAGGTCATTCGACTTTTTATTCTTCAAAGATGGATCAGAGCTGAATCTGCACCTTGTTTGGCTAGACCTTAAGAAATAAACATCATAATCTTGATAAATGTGTCCTTTGTCTTATTACTACATTGAAGTACCGTGTTTCCCCCAAAATAAGACCTATCCAGAAAATAAGCTCTAGCCTGATTTTTAAGTGTGCACCTAATATAAGCCCTACCCCAAAAATAAGCTCTAGTGAAGATTGTCATCCGCCCAGGGCAGGGGTAGGGAAACTTGGCTCTTTTATCACTTATGGACTTCAACTCCCAGAATTACTGAGTGAGCTATAAAAGGTTCCCCATCCCTGGCCTACTGGTTTTTCAGTTGTGGGGGAAATCAATTTTTGCCTTGAATGGGACTGTTTAATATACAAATGTAGGACATATAAAGAATATATAAAGAATATGTCCCCCACAACTGAAAAACCAGTAGGCCAGGGATGGGGAACCTTTTATGGCTCACTCAGGAATTTTGGGAGTTGAAGTCCATAAGTGATAAAAGAGCCAAGTTTCCCTACCCCTGGCCCAGGGGGGCGGGCATGGCCAGCACAGGAGGGCATAGGGGCTAACAGTGTCTGGCAGCAGCAGCAGCAGCATCCTGCACAGCACAGGTGAGTTGATTAAGCTGTCCAGGCAGAGGCAGGCAATCCAGATTGTGCCACGCAGGCTGCAGGAAAGCCAAGAATCTGGGCCAGAGCAGGCAGGGTTTTTTCAGTTTCACAAAGTCTAAGGATTCCAATTGGCAATAAATGTAGACATGTCTTTTCTTTGATCATTTTAAGTATTTTGCCATCTCAGCAAGTTCCGTCATTTTCACCAACCATTCTTTCATTATGAATAATGCTGAATTGCACATGCAATAATCTCACTACAATAATCGTGCATAAAAATGCTTCATTTGTATATGAAAATGAAGGATCCTTTACCGGAGAAATACTTTTTAAAAGGTCTAAAATGGTAGAATTTAGGAAAAGGTTTGCATTTTGCTTTTGCATGTGTAGACTGCAGCATTGTTCTTTATTTGTGTTGTGATTTTTATCTTACATTACTAAATAAGCATTTGTTGAATAATCCAAATAGGTTCACATATATTAAACCAAACATAAACCACATAAGTATGGTTTGTGAGCCACCACTTATTTTTGACACAAGCCACAAATTATGGTGAGATGCTTCAGACTTTAAGCTTAGGACATAGTTCATAAAAGTACTGTGGACTTCAAAAGCAATCTGTCAGCTAGACTAAATAAAGGTTAAATGATTTGTTGAGGTGATATCAAGAAGAAACTAACATGCTTTGGTCTTAGCGTTAGGACAGGCTAAAGAAAATATTTTGGTGTGGTTGAGAGAATGAAAATCAGGTATGGATGGATGGATGGATGGGGTCAAGCAAACTAATGGAATATCCTCAAATGAGCCTGAGTTATTGCTAGATGCATAAGGATGGCCAGTGCTTTAAGATTGCCAGCAGTTCTCAGAAATAAATGCCAGCTCAATTGAAGATAAAGGTTCCCAGTACTTTTCATCTGGCTAAATGAATGGATGCTAGAAAAATAGAGTAGCAACAAATATCTCAGAAAATAAAGACAGAGATGGTGGTGTATTTTAGATAGGGTTTCCTTAATCCTGCTAGGAAGAAAAATTGATCTTTTTTAGAAAGTATAAATTCTAGCTTTTAATTCCATTTCTGTCCTTACGCTTTTATATGAAGTAATTTTCTATTTCTGATAACTTCCATAACTATCCAAAACACTTCTCTCCCTTAAAAAAGCAACAGGAGTATTTAAGTGAAAGGATTTATGAACTATGTATTAGAATAATTTGGGCATTCCAAGAGCCAGGGTGGCACAAGATTTTTTAAAAAAAAATGAAATCCAGACATAGTGAGAAAAGAGATCCATTTATTCCCAGATGTTTTTGGGTGGTAGACTACAGAGAAAAAAATTGGGTTCTAATTTTTATAGGGAGACTGGTCCTTGGTGTGAGCTTGTGGGGCCTGGGTTGCCTATGTGCTTTTTCTAGTATATCACTGTCAACAGGTCAATCTTAATTGTCTAGTCTAAATGGATCATGCGTTTTGATTAATGGTTGAAGGATAACAGACAGTAAGAGAAATAGTTAATTTGGGAATATAGAATCTTTTATGCTTATTATTAAAATAAAACACTTTCTTCACACGATTCAATTTCTGGTCTGAAAACGTGCTCATCTATTCTTTCAATCCAATTCAACCATGTCTATCACCGGTAAACGGGGGAGGTAATAACAAAACAAAATTCAATTCAATTCAGCAAACCTGCAGTCTGTCTGCCCTCTACGTTGGCTCTTAAATTCCTCGCCTTCGAGGTTTCATCCAGAAAATAGTTCACGGGGCAAATTATAATATGAAGCAAAGCTTCATACCCACAAGGTTAATAGACGGATAATTTGCAGTTAAGTTACTTTGCAAACAACCCAGGCGGGCGAACAAGTTTTAGGGTGTCGTTTTGCCCAGGATTTTAAGAGTGGGTGCTATATGTGCCACTGACATTGTATTTTAGCTCCTGATTTCCCTCTCTTCGCATCTAATTCCTCGGCCCGCGTGTTTATACTGCGCTTTTCGTATTTCATCGTGCATTTTGTGAGAAGAAAGTTTTCCATCCTTGGACTCTCAGAGACAGACATTTTGGCGCCTGCTTTTTTCGAACAAAACGAAGCTCGCCATTTCCACAGGACCACATGACGGAGGGGCGAGGGGGGAGATGAGAGTCCAATGAGGCAGAGGAGGGCCTGGCGTCTGCTCGGAATACGGCGTCACGTGACGTGGACCTCGGGCTGCCTGGAGGCTGGCTGAGCTGATCCGCTTAGGAGGCGCGAGAGACGAGCTGCTGAAGCTCCGGGTGTCGCGGGTGCTTTCGGGCTGCTTCTACCTTGGAGGATCCGGAGGTCCATGGCCTCGACCACGCTGGCCTGTCGCCCCTTGCTGCATGTATCCGCTAGTGGCTGAGCCTTAACTAGCAGCTCTGCTGCCAACGGAGACCTCAGTTATGTCCGCACATCTCGCGGGCTGCCGGTCGCGTCCTTTTCCCCTTTGAGTGTTGTGACTGTTCGCAGCTGAGGTCCACAAGACGCGCTGCGTTGTTTCTATGCTGTCGGAATCCGAGGGGGACTTGCACGTGTTGGGTTGGTCAGGCATTGCCAGCCTTGGGATCCTTTTCAGCCCCTCCGTCCCCTCCCTCCTTCTAGATGGCTTGCAAACATGTTAAAACAACGATTTCCATAACGCCGTTGGAAGGCACCAGGTCGAGGTAGGTTCAGTGCATGCTTGAAATCGCATTTCTTACTGGCATTTTCTGCAAACGCCCAGCGGCTCTTTCTCTAAGAAGCTATTGGTCTGTGGGGAAAATAATTCAAACTCATTAGCTGGGTGATTAGGCCAAGCTAAATAACGGATACACAGGGTTTTCTATTCGTCAAAACTTCCCTGAAGAGTTCTAGAGAATTTGAAGGTTTCTACACCATGTCTAGATGTTTTGGGTTAGTCCTCAGGCTTAAGGAGGTTCAGCTGGGGCCCTTGGAGTTCAAAGGGGGCCCATGAAGGGGAAATCTTTAAAAAAAACTTTTACAAAACCACATTTTTAAAAAGAAAAACAGTGGGACAGTGTCTCAACCTGGACGTGCCCGGGCAGGGGTGGTGGTGGGGGACGCTGGGAGTAAAACACTCCAAAGCTGGATCAAATTAACTCATTGGAGGGCAAAAAGGCGTCTTCCATCCCATACAGCAGCAGCGGCAGCAATGATCCATTATCTCCTCTCTTTCTCCCCTTCTCCCCAGTTCTTGAAGAATGAATGAACTTCTGCTTCTCACCTGTCGAAATCCTTCATGCCAAAAGGAAGGAGGGGCCACTGTTAGCTTAGTCGGAGCGAGGATCTGTGTATGCCAGCTGGCTGGGGAATTCTGGGAGTTGAAGTCCACAAGGCTTAACGTTGCCAAGGTTGGACACCCCTGGACTAGAGTGAATCAATCTTCTCCCAGTCGGGAAAAACAACTATCTACTTGTGGGCTATGTGGACTCCGTACTCCATACTCTCTGTACTTCGGCCTTACCTCACCCCACCCCACTTCCTAATCTGCTTCGCTGCCCTGGCAGCCCCGTTCCCCCCCCCGCCCTTTTCTTTTTTGTAAGGAGCCACCGTGCAGAGAGTAACACGAATTCCACAGGGTGGTGGGGAGGGGGAGATGTTAATGTGTAGGTGAGGGGGCCCATATTAATCTTGTTCCAGCCCTTAATAATAATGCACAGGGTGGCCCTGTTAGTCCTAGTAAAGAAACTATCACAGCAGGTGGCAGCACTTGGCTAATCTTGAGAGAGAGAAAAAACCTGCTAAGTAGCCTGCTTAGGACTTGAAAGGGAGATCTGCAGGAAATCCCAGGGCCAAAACCTGGAACTTTTCAAAAAAATGCGCTGGAAGAAGACAAGACCACCCATTTCCATATGTTATTGACAAGATAGTAACAAGGTGGTGTGTGCAAATGTTAACCAGGTTAAGTTCTGCTCCAGCTTTTAACGAAGATATTTCTCAGACATATATATGGATGTATTTTTCCTCTGATGATACGATTAGCATAGGAATACTAAATAAAAGGTTGTTCCCCACCCATCCAATCCATGACCACCACATTAAAAATGTTGCTTCTATTTCTTATTGACAAGGCAATGAGAGCAGGATTTTTTCCAGAAATGGAATGCCATTTTTTCCTGACTATATTATTGAATCCAAAGTTCGAAACCTTTTCTAGGAATTCCTTGATTAAGACAGTAACATTTTTGTCATGTTGTTATGCTTTTCTTGTACTAAATTTAGATTTATAATTTTTGTTCTATTCATGCATGAGCATGCATAAATATACATATAGAAATAAAATGAGATTCAGTAAGGTTCAGATGTAATCAAAGCTTGGATACAGACATCAAGGAGACTGGGCAGCCTCTTCTGTAGCTCATGTGCCCTTTCTCACTCTCCCTTATTCCTAAAAGAATAATAATGTCCTCTTTCCTCACAAGGTTCAAGGGTGATGGATACTATTCTACCCATTCTGCCTTGCCAAGATTGAATAATGGTTTTTGTCAAAGAACTTTGCAGAGCTGCTAGTGTGTGCAAGTAGGTAAAACATTGTTAAGGCCAGCCATCTGACTTTATTTTAGCAATCTGGAATGTTAATAGTAATTTCTGTTATTGTTGATTTCTGTTAAAAGGGATTGCTATTTTTGTCTGAATTTTTTGTTTCTATCTCAATACTGACATGGATAACTCCCTTGCACATTTATCCTCCCAGCAATCTAGTATAGGACATGTGCTTACAGGAACATGGGAAATGGTTACACAGACCAAATATGTGAGCTTGCCACAATGGCCCATAGCAATCCAGTTTTGTCTTGTATTCCAGTTAGGCAATGGTCTTAGAGATGATACAGTCTGTAAAAGAGATGTTTAGTTAACCTTTTCCCCCTTCCTGGAATGGAATTGAGAAAGACCTTGTGGTTAAATCTCAGAGATTGAGGGGGACATGGGGTGGAGAGGGATGCTGTCTTGGTCCACACATTGCAATAAGCCATAATGTGGCTTGTTTGGGTTGGCACAACTTGCTAAATTGTTCCTTCTAATTTGGCAGCCATGGTACATTGCTTACTGTTGCACAAGAATCCTGCTAAGCGAGTAGAAAAGCAGTATGTACACTGTATAAATATTCTGTAACATGTAGTTAAGTAATCCAGGGCCTAATATTACATGTGAACCAAAACAAAGTATAGAATGTATTATTTTGCATTGTGCAGTGCAAGGAAAGCAAGTTTAAAAAATTTGAATGTTTTTTCTTTTTCTTGCCTTATCAGTTTCTCAAAAGTGCCTTGAACAAAGTTAGACACCTTACCAGCAACATGGTGCTATCGTTTCTGAAGTATGGGGAAGAACTTTTGCTCATCTTTGCCTTGTCCGTAGCCTCTTCCTGGTCTAATGACATTCTCTACCATGACTATTGTATTATTGGGGCTGGCCCTTCAGGCTTGCAGATGGCCTATTTCCTTCAACATGCAGGTCGGAACTATGTTGTCTTTGAACGTAGAAATACACCAGGGTACTTTTTCACCTTGTATCCCCGTCATCGAAAATTGATCAGCATCAATAAACGTTACACTGGCAAATCAAACAGTGAATTCAACCTTCGCCATGATTGGAACTCATTGCTTAGCCACAATAACCAACTGCTTTTTCAACACTACTCTCAGGATTTCTTCCCTGATGCTGATTCTATGGTGCGTTATCTGGCTGATTTTGCTTCCAAACTAGACCTCCATGTACACTATAACACATCCATTGTACTTGTGATGCTGGAAAAAGATCCTAGTGCTTGGAATGGTCATTACTTCATCCTCAGAGACCAAAATGATCAGAATTACAAATGCAGGTAAATGGTGAAGAACTTCTTCTGCTTATAGAAAAATGTCATATTCCATGGATGCTCCCATAGTAAAAATGCAGGTGTTCTTGATTATTAGTATTGTGCATGCATGAACCATCTTTTGGGTACTGAAGTTAATTTAAGTGCCAATACATATTTCAGAGAGACCCCTTTCAAGATACAGCTGGGTACCTAAACACACCCACATTCCATTCCTTCACTCACCAACATAACTTTCCCTACAGACGTCCATTTGGAATATGGACACATTGCTGAAGGTGACAGATCTGTCAGTGAGATGTGAGCTGGTTAATTTATTCTAAGACATTTCAGAAAGTCTAGTGGTCTGAAATGCAGCAGCAGGCATGGTGAGCAATCCAGGAGATTCCACGTTATCCTCATGTTGAAATAGCTGCACCGATTGCTTGTGGGACATAATTCAAGGTCCTTCCTGTGGTATATGAAGCATTACATGGCTTAGCTTCAAATGGCAATTAGTCCATCCTGTGCACTGAGTTCCTCAATAGGACACTCTCCCATAGTTTTGATTATCAAGAATTATCATCTTTTCTACAGTGAGACTTTATATAGTTACTGAGAGTGGGGAGTATATAAACCTTTAAGTAGGTAACATGATTGAGAAAGATTATTTTTCTGTATAGTTTATAATTTTGTAAAGTCTTATATTATCCCTTTGTGCCAATTTTTCTCTTTTCTTTCACCAGTAACTGAACTCTTATCTTTTCTACTAATTAAAGTTACTTTAAACATGCTGGATCAGTTGTGTTGCCTGTTTTATTTCTAGTTTTGTTTGCCCTGTTTGCAATCACAGCAACAAAACTTCCAGTATAGTCACATCAAATGTTTTTAGAAGTAGAGAATGGAAAATATAGTAGCTGTTTTCTAATCAAACTCTTTTAGTAGCCTCAACATAGATTTTCACTCGATTAAATTATACTGCAGTATGAAAATTGTCTTTTCAGCCTGTTTCTAGTAATTGCTATAGTACGATCTTTTGCTTGTTCTCCCACTAAATTGATAAGTAAAAATGGCTACCCTACTCTAAACTATCTGAGAGCGAATTTTTGTATAAATCAGTTTTTTGCTGCACAACTTTTTTGCTGAGATAAGAGTTTGGTGATTTTGTGAAGCATGTAAACAGCACTAGAGAAAGGTATTTTGACATACAATGTGACTGACCATAATCAAAATGCTTTTTCTCTATTTTAGTGTTCTTTTGGTGGCCACAGGTATGTGGGTTCCTCACAAGGTGAACTTTCCAGGTTCAGAATATGTTGAAGGTTATGAATCTGTGTCGATCGATCCAAAAGATTTTGTTGGACAGTCTGTATTGATCTTGGGTCGGGGAAATTCTGCCTTTGAAACAGCAGAGAACATTCTGGGTGTCACCAATTTTGTACACATGGTAGGCCGATCTCGAGTTCGTCTTTCTTGGGCTACTCATTACGTTGGAGATCTGAGGTAAGACTTCATATTCATATGAACTGTTACATATATTCAGAGATAAAAGATACATATTTTTAAATGTGTTTCATTCAAATTCCAAATAAAAATGTTGAAGAGTTCAGGAGCCAGGACTGAATCTTGTTGCCCTCCACTTGGTCTTTTCCTCCAGTTTAACAGGGAACTATTGATCAGCACACTTTGAATATGAATTTTGAAATAGCTGTATATTCATTTCAAGGTCATGTGATGCATCTCCATTTTAATTAGGTTCCTAATCAGAATATCATGAGGCATTCTATCAAATATTCTGCTAAACCAAGATATTGTATGAAGTATGTCTATAGTATTTCTCTAGTGTAAGAAAGATAACTGGTCACAAAATAAGTTTAGTCTGCCATGACATATTCTTGGCAAAAAGCATTACAGTATTTTCAAGTATCTTTATTACCCTAAATTTCAGTTAATCTGGCCTCACATAATTAAACTAATTAAGAGAAAAGTGGATTCCCCGATCATGTTATGATTAGTCTTAATCCTGCTTCTTTATTCTGCTTCTTATAATTGCCTGGTGGAACATATACCCTCTTGTTAGAGAAGCCAAATTAGGAATCAAATTGTTTTGGTTTTTCATTGTAACCTATTAATATTTTGCCATATTTTCTATTACGTCAATTCTTTTCTCTCCATTTAAGTTAAACATATCTGAGGTGATGCTTTAGTTTGGTTTAATGAATCAAGCTAGATTCATTTTGAATTCTAGCCTTTCTAATATTTCTATAATCTGGACTGTTGTATAATTCTAAGGAATCTGTCCCTCATTCCATCTCCCATATAGTTCCTCTTGCTTCTGGAATTTAGTAAGCCTTTTGTGCAGCCATATCATTGTCTACTGCTGGATTGCGCTTCTTTGCTGGAATAGCTTCCAGTTGTTGTCTGTAATACCTCTGTGTTTAGGAACTCCACCCACTTAGAGCTCCTCTTCCTGTTAACTTCTCCAGTGACGGAATCCTACTCTCTGTTCATTAAAATCTTTCATGAAGTCCAAGATATGCTTTCAATTGTACTCAATTTCCTTTCAAATAATAACTACATTTTCTAGTTTAAGTGTGCTTTTTGGTTTGCATCGTATCAAGAATAACTGATTCTTATACCTTTGTTGACTCTGAAGGAAAAGCTGTTAAGGGGAGAAATCAAGAATTTTCTGGAAGGACTGTGCTTTTCAGAATTCATCTCCCAACAGATGTTGGAACAACGTGTTTCCTACCATTTTTTGGGGGGAGGGTAACCCCGCAATTTGTTTTTTTGGGAAGGCACATCATCTTGGTTGGTAAACAGAGATTAACTCTGCCTCTCTATTCTGGCTTGAGTAGAATGTAATATTATTTCAGAAGAACAGCCAGGCCAACATGAGACAGTTGGGGGGAGTGTTGTGTAGACTAATAATTCAGACTGCCATATGCCAAACAGACCATTTTTGCCCACTTTTTCTCTAGCAACCAGTCCATATGCAGCATCTATTTTGTTTGATAACAGTACTGCCCTGTGATATCATTCCAAGCCCGATCTCCCTTTTCATGCCTGTCCCTCTCTTAACTGCTTAGACTTAAAGTAAATAGATCAGCAACTCTTTGAAGAACCTGGCAGAAGCATTTTGGTCACTGCTATTTGTTATAGAGTGGACCTTTTATTTTTGGTCTTCAATGAACAAGACATGGAATATCTGTGAGAGAAGTATGGTATGAGCAAGTACAGACCCGTAAGTGAGATATGCTTGATTTCAGTAAGACATAAAGTTGACATTTTGGGGATTGGGGATGATGATGATCTCAAACAAGTCTGCTATAGCATGAAGCCCTTGCCACTTAATGTTATGGACCATAAATCTATCATGTTGATCCAATGTGGGTTGGTATGTTTTTCATCCTCCCTGTTTAAGACTGAGAAAGAATGTTTAACTCAAAGTCACCCAAATATCTTCTGCATGTAAAGGAAGACTAGAACCTACCAACCTTTAGTCTAGTGCCTTAACTCCTATACTACAGAAAGATGGCCATTCACAACTTTTTAGCGTGAGTACATTCAGGAAGTAATTTTTTTGATTATAACACGTGATTGTAAACCCTCCTTATAAGAAAAAAAATAAAACCAAGACTGCTCCCTCACTTATTCTTTATGGTCTTCCACAAGGCATTCTGTTTTGTTACATTTTTAATCATCTTCCTAGTATATTTACAAAAGAAAATATAATAATTTGAAGTAAAACAAAAGTAGTTTTCTCCATCAGAATACTAAAACTAACATAGGACATAATAGCAACACAGGAAGCTGCTTCATACCTAGCCAGAGAGCTTCTATATTTAATTTAGAATTGCTAAAATGAGTGGCAGCCATTTTTCTAAGTATGGCATGTAAAATTTACATCCCCCTTATTGTTTTTTCTTTCTTTCTTCCTTAGAGCAATTAACAATGGGCTCTTAGATACATACCAGTTGAAGTCTTTGGATGGACTTATAGAAGGTGATCTAGAAGACTTAGTTCTCATCAAAGACAGAAAAGGAAAGCTGCATATCACCCTTCGGTACTATTTGGAGAACAGCAATAGCAGTGACCCAGAATCTGTCACTCTTCCACAGGATGAATTAGACAACTTTGCCACTCGTGCACCTTATGACCGTGCCATTCGCTGCCTGGGTTGGAAGTTTGACTTTGCCATATTCAACAAGTAAGATGGGATTGCTTCTAATGTAACAGAGAGATAGGATGTTTGAAGGAGTTGATATCAGGAGTGTCAAACTCACAGCCCACGGACTGGATGCATCACATGCTGGCCATGGTCACCCCCATTTTAGCAAAGCGGGGAAAACTTGCAATACGTCACATGATGACAGTGTATTGTTGTGAGTTTGACAGCCCTGGTTGATATGTATAGATAAGTATGTGGCATGGATGGAACTTTCTGAGTCGCAAGTCAAACAAAATGTCATGCAAAACGCTTTCCCATCTTTTATTAAATGTAATATTTGCAGTATTTTATAATGATCTATTTCACGTTGGCAAAATTAGTTTTCCATAGTTTGGGGATTTGACTAAAGTGCTTAGCTATTCCCATGACATTATCTTTTATTCTTCAAGGACTGAATGAGCAGTAAATTGTTCTTCTAACTTTTTTTTTTCTCATGCAACCATTTTGTTATTCCTATCTCTTAATTCAGTCTAAAATAAAATAACAATTAATTGGTTTCCATTCTTGCTTTAAATGTTTTAAATAGAACAAGATTATTATGTCACATATGAAACTTGCTTTGGTCTCCTTTAAAAAGCCAGTAGCTCTGCAGTTTGGGGTGCACTTATCTAAATATAATTGCATCATAATTCTGTTTAATTTCAGCGCAGCAATGTATGGGTATACTTTGGTTCTGTGCCCGAATTATGATATGTCTGGTTGTCAAGAAATTAAACTATAGCTCTCCAGAGCTCGTGACCCAGAGCCCCTCCTTTGGCAGGCAGCTCTTTCAGCCAGTCCCCAGAGATGAAAGGGAACTGAAACCTGAGTGGCAGGGCATCAGGGTAAAGTAAAGCGTGGGGGCTGCTTCAGGCAAGTGGGGGATGTCCTAGGAGCCCCATGCAGGTTGCACTTGCACTTCTTCACTTGGGTGCTGAAAATCCTGCTTGAATTCTGGTAAGGAATACTGTCTACTTACAACCCAAGAGCTCATGTAACAACCATAACCAGGAGTGCCAGCATTGCAGTCATTGAGAGAAGCAGTCACAAAGGGATCTTGCATAATAACCACTTTGCTCACGGACTGAGATTTTGGCCCTAATTGTGGTTATAGGTTATATACTACTACTACTTATATACTACATACTACTTGTAATGAAGGACCTGCAGCTCTACCCAAGGTAACACTGTTGATATTATCTATCTTAAACATACATTTAGATAGTTGCCTTATGCCGAGAAAAAGTATCACTGGGAAAGAGATATTTCCTGAGCCTTTTAACATGGTCTCAAGATCAAAGCTCATACATTGTCCCTTCTATTGAAATCTGTGAAGTCAGCCAGACTCCATTCTCGATGAGTTTCTCTCCCCACTCCTCCCTAGGTCTGTTGGTTTGATGCATGGCAAAGGCAGTAAGAAGAAGTATCCTTTGATCAAGCCCAGCTATGAAGCCAAAGCTACTCGAGGTCTCTTTCTTCTCGGAACTGCAAGCCACTCAGTGGATTTTAGGAAATCTGCTGGTGGTTTTATTCATGGCTTCCGATACACAGGTGAGTTTTTGACATGGGTAGAAAGTGAATGTGAGCAAGCTCAGCAGTGACATTGTTCTGGCATTTGAGGCCCATCTCTCTTTTTTTCCTTTTAGCAAATTATTCCATTCTTTTTTCCAATTTATCAACAGAAATAAAATAATGCGTTTTTTCAGCAATACCTTTTCTATTGTACACAATGATGAAAGTAGCAAATGCAAATGAAAAACACAACTCAATTTCAGCTTCCAAAGCCAATTAGCTATTATGCAACATATAAGCATTACAATGCCAAATACTTTTTTACGTATTGTAATAATATTTAAATTACAATTTCAATATGCCATAAAAGAAAATGGGTAGCAAAGGAAAAATAATATTCAGGTAGTACATTTACAACATCTACCCACTATATCAAATATTCTCTAATCTTTCTCATTATTGCTACAAAGAAAAGCTTTTTCTGGATGTCTCAGGAAATATTTGTGGTACTCCTGATATTTTTAAGCTAATTTCTGGCATCCCTCATCAGTTTTGGGAAGGACTCCCCAACAATGGTGGTGATATTACTAAATCTATCAGATGTGAAAGCCAATAAAGACTCAGAAATCTGAATTTGTAACTTCAAGAGTCAAAGAATAATGTAGTAACAGCATTATCCACGTTTTATCTTCTGCCTGCTATAATATGAAACTATGCCAAATAGTAAGCTTTTTGGCTGTAGCCCAAAATTCACTTGTACATTTCAGTGGTCTTATTATTAGGGCAGTTCTCTTAGCATGTAATATTAAACGATAATATCTGCCTCTTTTGTTCTTCCCCCATTATGCAGCCCGTGCAGTTCATCGCTTACTAGAAGTCCGTCACCACAAAGTGCCCTGGCCAGCCTCCAACAATCCGGTTGTGCAGTTAACAAATGCTATTGTCAGGCGGGTGAATGAGGCATCTGGGCTCTATCAGATGTTTGGCGTGTTGGCAGACATCGTTTTGCTGAAAGAGTGAGTGAGCAATGATACTCGGGGTTTTCTCCTTTAGAAACAGTGAATGGAATTGGTTAATTCCTGTGAGTAGAACTTCTGCCAAGCATAACCAAGAGGGAACTCATTCTTTTCTTCCTTCCCCTTCTTTGCCACTTCTCCAAGCCTGCTCTAAAGCAGCAGTCCCCAACCTTTGTGGCTGGGCGGCCTACCTGGAGAAGGGGTGAGGGGAACCGGGCTGTGCGAGCAGAGGAGTAACACATCATGCGCATTGGCCTGCCTCTTGCACAAGTGGAGCTGCCCACTGCTCATGTGAATGGAGCTGCTCACATATGCACACCGGCCTACCTCTCACACGGCCCAGTTCCAAATAGGCCGTGGCCCAGTAGGGAGCCACGGCCCAGGGATTGGGGACCTCTGTTCTAAAGGGTTCATAATACCTGGAAAGTAGATTCTGAGAGGCATAAGACCTGCCTTATCCATACAAGTAGTTTTCTATTCTTCCAATAACAGATTCTACCAGTGTTGCCATAACAATCCTGTAAAGTAGATTGGGTGGAGAGTAAATGATTGGTCCAAAGTACAAGTCATTACTAGATTTAGTATTTAACCTTGTCTTTCCAATTTTAGTTGTTAACCATGTTACTTTGATTCTTTTATAATTAACACTCCTTCATGCTAAAGAGGATTGCTCTAAAACTGTTCCTTTGAGAAGGGTGTATCCGTGCAAAGGTTTATTTATATAGTGGGATTGATTCTAGTCACACAATTTTGTTCAGCCAAATTCCAAATCCAGTGAATGAACTAAATACTAAAAGATTCAAGCAAGAGCATAATCAAAGTTTTTCTGTACTTTACAAAGCTGTTCCTTGTAATATTACAATACTCTAATCCTTAGGTCATTAACATACAATTGACAGTGGTCAGATCTCTTTGAAGTACAGAGTTTAGCCAAGGGTACCACCATAGCTGATGCTTGATAATCATGGAATAAAGCAGAATTTCAAATTAGTTCCAAATGCTGAAGTAGCTATGGTAGAAAATGCAATCCTATTTTTAAAAATGCAATCCTATTTTTTTAAAATCCTTTGCAATCAGTTAACTGAGCACATCAATGTTAGCCAACTTGCCTTGTTGTATTTGAAATTGATTTGTTTGATTGGTCCTAGGAATGCTACAAAATTTGAATACCTGGAGGAGTATCCAATTGGAGTCCTACAAGACCTGGAATGGCGCACAGGAAGAAAGGTGCAGGATGGACTTTTTGTCATTGTGATGGAGTATGGAAAGAACTTCTCTGGTCCTGACAAGGATGTCTTCTACTATAACCGTGCAGTAGGAGAGCCAGAGCATGCTTGGCAGTCTAACTTCCTGCATCCTGTAATTTATTATTATAAGCAACTTCCCACTGGTAAGCATTGTATTTTTTTTATTCCTTCTCCACTAATTACAGTGTTTTGTATAATGTTAAAAGTGTCAGAAAGTTGAATGTATTTTAGTATGGTTTGCATAGCTTGATTGTGTGCTGAGGTTGATTTATATAGCTAGGATAGCATTCAGGAGGCATTAGGGAGGCAGTGATAGACACAGCAAAAAAGTGATCAGAGACAATTTTGACCACCTTGGGTATGTTTTTGTGTGTATTTTAACTGTTGATAGTTTTTAACTTGTCGGTTTTGATTGTGGTTGGCCTGTACCCAGTGCAAAATGCTTTTTAAGGAAAGAAATTTCTCATGCTTTTACTGTTTTTTCTTCAGACAGCACTTGATTGATAAGAAATTGATTCATGACCTACAAGCTATTTTTTTCCTTTGCCCCAGACTTTTCCAAGGGTCTTCAATGACTTATGGCAATCCTTTTATTCTTTAAAAACTAGTAATTTCACTACCACCCCAAAAAAGGTGCACTTGGGAACACATGGGGAACATATCCCTCTCATAATGAAGCACTGATGAGATCCCTTAAATATTGGATATAGACATTTTAGTCAAGAGGAAAAAGGGTCAAGTAAACTGAATAGGCCTTATCCTTATACACTTTGTCCATGTCCTTACAATCTCCAAGGCAATAAAAAACCCCAAACCCATCAAATTATAAGGAAAAATAATTGCTCAAACTGCATCCCTTGCAGTAAATGAGCAATTTTATTTGGAAATAATTATACACATTTTTAATGTGTATATATCTTGTTTATAGTCTTCTCTCAATTATGAAGTGATTTGGTGAATACCATAACAACTGTATAAATAGGGCATGTTTTAGCTGGTTGGGTTATGCAAATTACAATTTGACTGAAAGAATGAGTAAATAATATGTGGATGCTATTTTAACCTGGGGGGGGGGGAGGGGTAGAGCAGGTAAACATACTCAACCTGCACCAAAATACTGTCTTTCCTAGTAATATCATCTGCCGTCATTTTTAGTTTTCCTATTGCCTCTGAAAAACCAAAAAAATCTTAGGGTACCTCATGCTTGCAAGGAGGTACCTCACATTAGGAAAATATAACTTGTTTGTGGAATTCTTGGTGCTCTGAGTTTGGTTGTTTGCGTGTAGATGTTTCATTGCCCAATTAGGTAACATTACCAATTATGTTACTTAATCAGGTAATGGAACATCTACACGCAAACAACCAAACTCAGAGACCACCAAGGACTCCATAGTTCAGCCCTGAGCTACAAATATTCTCTTCTGTTCTTTTCTTTAATTGTCCTTTTGTTGTTGAATGCTAACTTGTAAAGCAAATGTCTGCAATCCAAGACTCTCTAGAGCAGGGGTCTCCAACCTTGGCCACTTTAAGACTTGTGGACTTCAACTCCCAGAGTTCCTCAGCCAGCTTTGCTGAAGTCCACAAGTCTTACAGTAGCCAAGTTTGGAGACCCCTGCTCTAGAGAGGGAGTGAAACTCTCAGCTTCCCAAATTAGTTTCTTGCCCATTGTTTTACTTTGTGCGCTCTCTCTCTTTTCCCAATAGAACGAGAAATGAGACTTTGCCCACCAGATTGGCCCTTGCCTCGCCCAGACGCAATCCATCATATTGTGGAAGATTTCCTGACTGACTGGACTGCACCAAATGCACATGTCCTCCCACTGAGACGTTTCTTGGAGAATTGCCTTGAAACTGATTTGCGCAGATTCTATGCAGGTATTCTGGGAACTCGTTAGGAATGAATCCTTAGGGAATAGCAGGCAGATAGGCTAGGTAACCATTACATTCCTTTCAGCCAAGATCTATGTTTACACATAATCAAAGTGGGTCTGTCTCTTGATCTTTGTGGAGTCCTTGGAAGGTAATAGTACCAGAGATATTGCAGTGAATTCGTGATCACCTGAAATGGGCACAAGATTAAAAAAGGACAATTTGGACTTACAACTAAAATATTTGTACTGAGAACTGCATATTAAAACTGGATTTAAGAGCTTTGTTTGTACTAGATTTCTGTGGATTTCCTGGCAAGAGCTTTATTTCTCTGGATTAGCATGCTAAAGGCAAAATGGTTTTTTTCAGACGTGTCATAAACACTAGTAAAGATATTTGCATATCTCTTTTCAGTCAAGGACTCCAGAAAGTCACAGTACCTGTTATGGGGAGATTGTAAACTCACAAGTCTCGTTCATCCATCTCCAGAGTTTGAACACTAAATGTGCAAAGATCTTCACATCTCTGTGCCCAGAGAAGCACATAAACATTTCTGTTTAGTTTTAGCTCTTGGGCAGACAAGCACAAACATATTGAACTACATTTTGCCTGTACATTGTCTGTTTATGTTTCCTAAATGAATAAGCTACATGTTTGGTTTGATATGGACCTATTACAATATATGAATACAGTTACCATAGTTTACAGCTAAGCGTTAGTTGTGTTATACTTACAGCACAATGGACTCTGTAATACATCTATCCACAAGCCAGAGAACTATTTAGAAGACAACAATGTCCATGTTTTTATATCTGAAAAGCAAAAAGTATAATTTATGGGGTGTTTCATGTAGCCCACCAACATTTTTTGAGTGTCCCCAGAACCCTCTTAAAGAATGAAATTAGCTAGTATACTGGGTCTTTTTGCATTTAGAGACAATTTGGCAGTTTTAATTGGTGCATAAAGCCTTGTAGATGTTTTAAGGTACTGATTGTACCCTTTAAACTTCCTCCCCAGATGGGCATTTTTAAAGTATGAGCTCAAAATACCATGTAAAATCTGATGCTACTCTTATTTAACAAACTTTACCCAGATGTCCTTTATAAGATGAGATTTCAGTGAGCATTGACATTGACATATACACTTCACAATCTTAAGGATTGGAAAGTTATGTTACTGATTTTTTTTTAAGCTGAACTTCTGAGTCTTTTGAAAAACTGCTAAGTGGGTGATAACATGAGACTTTTCTCAACCCTTTGTTTAATTCTTTTTCTGGTATGGAGTATAATTATATCTCTAACAATATTTCCCATTTCCTTATAATAGAGGCTTAAATGAACAGATTGTTGCTGATTCACATACTGTAGGAATCTTTGCTAGAGTTAGCAAATCAATTACAAACTAAGAACCCTAATCTACTCAGCGGGTGAAAATGCTATTAGTGCTTACTACTATTCTGTTTCAGTTTTTGGATATAACAACCTGTAAAGCATGCAATAGAGATCACTTTCTCCCTGTTTGTACAGAATCCTGCTTTCTGTTTGCCTTCACTCACTTGAGGCTGCCTCCCTTCTGCCAGCAAGGATACATGAGAAAGCAAGGGCTTGTGGGAACTGAAAAGCTTCAGCATCACAGAATAGCAGCAGAGTTGACTGAACATACAGCTATGAAGTCTCAAGATGAACAAGAGAGTGGTGCTATGCAATCCCACAACCAGCTGCTGACAAGTACAAAGATATCTAGTCATCAGCTGCAGCATCTTACAACCACCAAGGATGAACTTTAGCTTCCACCCAACTATTTCAAAATTCACAAGCGTTGCAGCCACAATACATGGCAAAGATCTGCAGAGGAGCTCCAGCAACCAGTATTCCTAACCATTCCTAGATGAGGACCACATCTCATCCATACCATGTTCTTGCACAAATTTGCAGATCTTTATAAACACAAATGTTTACTTTCCTGGGTGGGAATGAACAGATGAGACTTTAATGGATACTGTTAGCCTCTAGAGGTGGAAAATTTTACGCATTTGAGAAGAGTGATGTTTCTAGGCCAGTAAGAGTTAATAGCTGATCCTGGCTCCTTTTATACCAGGTTTTCAAGATGCACTGTTGTTGTCGTCATTAGTGTGTTCTGTAGAACTGGCATTGTTGAATGCCAGCCTGCTTATTTCAAGACAGAATGTTCTTGCATATTAACAGAGTATCACTTCTGTTTGCACTATGCCCCACTTAATTGAGTTTAATCAAGTGTTTCCTATTTTATGCATTTTTCATATTTTTTTTAAGGTAAAAGAGGTCTGTATTTCTTTGCACCTTTACCTCCAATGCATCGATTGACTTCCATTGAGTTGTGTGTAACAAACTGTAAATAATCCAAACTCATTTCTTATTTATATCTTCTATCTGCTTGGCGGATAGAATGAATAACATTCATACATTTTCTTCTTGTCTCAGCAGAGCACATAAGAAATCCTTGTTTTGATTCCTGTCACACATTGCCTCAAGATGATGCCCTCCAGATTCATGAACTACATTTCCCAAAATTCTCAGCCATACAATGCCATGGCTAAAAATTAAGGAAGAAAAAAAATTACCAAATTAAACAAGAAGGACCAAAGTTTTGGGATAGTTCTGCAATTCGTTGGTTAGAGGTGAGAGATACATTCCAATGTGTTTGAAAGTATAAAATTAGAAGATAGATAATACTGGGTTAGATATGCCAATGGTATTCCTGAACACAAATTAGGAGTATTTATACAAGTCCAAAAAGATATTTGATATCACTTCTAGCAGACATTTTTGGTTTGGTCGTATTAACATATGTGAAGATCATACAATTCTGTAATATAGGAAAAGTGTTAGAGAAGGAATTAGCTCCATTACCAAGCTAGAAACTAGTGTAAACTTCATTTAATGATACTGATTCATACCAAGCTACCTCCATTATTCAACCATATTACATCTATCTTCATTCTTGCCTCTTCTTATTGTCCAGATATTGTTGCTATTTCCTAAATGTGTATGATCAGTACAGAAAACCTGAATGGAACATAATCCACTCCAGCTCAAGCATGAATATTCAATGACATACTTTGCATGGCTGATACTCAGATTAATATGAATATGCAATTGCATTGGGAGTTAAGACTGGATATTAGTATGGTTTATTAAGCAAGGTTTGAGCTGTATGCAAGGCTTTTCCCCCCCAAAGGTCAGATTTTGCTACTGTTAAACAGAAAGCAGTGATATCTTGTTCTTTTCAGACTACCATATACTTACCATATACCTTATTCACTAAATATTCAGGCATTTACAATAATTCCAAGGAGGAAAATGACAATTGCAGCTCCTTCATTTTGAGAATATTTGTCTTTTACAGAACAGTATTTTTATTAACTTAAAATACTTGTCCAGTTAATAAAATTAATCAGTGTAATTTAATTATGCAATAACTGGTGTACATTTATACTGTCTGTATATTTTGTATGGTTGTATTCTTTTGGATAAATCTTTTAAACTTTGTTGCTTGTATCCTTACAATTTATATAGACTGTTTTCTAGTATGATTTGATTGCTTATGGTACCCTATGATTATTATTAAGTGTTGTACCTTATGATTCTTGACTCTTGACAAATGTATCTTTTCTTTTATGTACACTGAGAGCATTTGCACCAAGACAAATTCCTTGTGTTCCCAATCACAATAAAGAATTGGCCAATAAAGAATTCTATCTATCTAAAACATTTTTATTTTATCATGAAACTAACAGCAGTAGGGTTTATGAAGTGGGAATGACTCAAGAGCCTTTCAACCTTTCAGGATACAGATACGGTAGTTCTCAACTTACAACTGTATTTGGGCTCAGAATTACAGTCACATATAATAGTGGTTATTAAGTAGATCACTACAGGACTGCACCTGACTTTACAACCTTTTTAGTGGTGGCCATTAAGCAAACCTGTTCTCACTAATGGTTACTACAGAAATTAAAAGTAAATGCTGAAACCCAGAAAAATCCATCAAAAGTCACAGTGAAATGACTGGGATGCTGCAAATGCATCTAAATGTGAGCTGGTTTCCAAGTGCTCAAATACAACCAGGACCAGGAGGGGTGCAGCCATCAGAACTTCGAAAATGGGTTGTAAAATGCTTGGGGAGATCCACTGTAACTTCAGCCAGTAGCTAAGCAAAGACTACCTGTATATACTAAAAAAAATCGGAACAGAGCAATCTTGTGAGGTCTGAAAACAACAAAAAGTGGCACATTGCCCTGTTGCATTTCCCCACACAAAGCATTAACATTTTGAATTAGACAATCGTTTCTTCAAAATCTTGATTTGTGGTACAGGTAGATCCAAACATATTTTAAGTGTTTACTTTTAAAAAGATTTAGAAACTAAAATTTTAACCACATGCTAATAGCTTGTCCATTTGTTTTTGTGTTCATATTTTTGTGTCTGTTTTTGCATTCAGACTTTAATGCTGCAATCTTTTCTTGGATATGAATGCAGAGCCGTTCCCAAAGGCACCACTGAACTGTAATTCTTAAAAGATTAAGACAATTCAGAATATAGGAATAAGTTGTAATTATATTTAATTTAATATATTTAATTTAAATAATTACATTTTGTATTGCATTAATATATTTTTATATCACCCAGACTAGTTGGAATGTAGTTATGGCTTACTATTCAAAGATGAAGTGCCACCTTTGGCCCCAAAAGGGTATTAGGCACATAAGGACTAAAAATTTTGCCTTTTAAAAGAAAGAATTTAAATACTGCAATTCTGCAAAAGCAGCCCTGGAGCAACATTGTTGAAAACAATTTATGTAATGCTATTGTAGTAATAACAGTAGGAAAAGCCCCTTCACTGGACATTTAATAAAATAATAATAAACTACATTATAACAATGCAAGTTTCATAAAACCAGTAAGCAGTTTGCAATACAATGAAGTGATGACTTAACTAATGCATAGCTTTTTAAATTAAATTATATAACAGCTATTGTACAAACTTAGTGGTTTTTCTTATATTGAAACTTGGCAAGTATTGTACGTACATGAAATGCATAATGCACAGAAACACATTTATATAGCTACCTAGTTCGCTGGAGGCAACTTGGGGCAGCACAAAAATTATATATTGAAATCTCTCTCTCAGATATACGCGCCCTCACAGGAAAAGAATATGACCCCATAATATCTTAAAAAACAATATCCTAATTGAAGGGAGAATTTTTTTTAAAATGCTCAACAATGGAGCCTTTATCTTTCTCCAGTGTTAATAGATTTTATTAAGTGCCATGCTGTTCATGATATAAATTCATGCAATTCGGTGCAGATTGTTTTCCAGTTTGATGTACTGGTTAAGATGCTGACCCAGAAAGATTTGAGTTTAGATTTATATTTAAAAAGTCAGGATAATTGGATTTCAGAATAGTAGGTTACAGTTACTAACTATAATTAATTTCAGAAACCGATTAACTAAGCCAAGCACAAACAAGGGCGCTTTAAAAAACCTAAACACCCAAAGTTTTTACTTCACATTTCAGTCCGTTAACGAAACTACCGACTTTCCCACACACAGCCCGGGTACTTCCAACCCCGCCCGCAGCGAATTTGAGCAAACACAGAGCCGAACGCCCGCCCGCCATTGGTGCAGTAAGAAGAGGCGGCGAGGTCAGATTTCCCGCTCGAGCCAATCGCCACCCAGGCTGAACAGTTTCTTCCCTTTCTCTCTTAACCAATAAGCACGTTAGGATATGCTTACTGCTCTCCGCCTTACCCAATCCACTACCATAGTTGTCAAACAGTTTCCTTTCGACAGCCAATCACCACGAGAGTAGTTATGGTTGCGTTCTAAAGCTGCGTCCATTCGTCCAATCAGCTCCCGGAAGATCGTTCCGTTTTTTGATTCTCCAGGGTGGCCGTGAGGGGCTCTGCGGGGGGTGAAGGTGAGAGGTGGGGAAGCGGTTGCCCCGGGGGCCATTTATTATGATGATTATTATTATTTTCATGTCGGGGAATAAGGGAGCCCTTAAGAGTCACTCTTCACAGTGGAGGGGAAGGTGGTATAATGAGGACGGCGTGCACGTACAGTATTCAGGGCTTTTCTGCAAGTGGGAAATAGCTGCTGAAGAAATGGAGGTACCAGTGGGAGATTGACAGGCAGGCAGGTCGGGTTTAATTTTCAACAAAGCTGCTTTCTCCCGGAGGAGCTATCCTAATACAGACTAAAGAGAGGACGACCTTGGAACATGTGCAGAATGCGATTGCCTCATCCCTGCAACCGCGTGTCTTAAGTTTGTGAGGAGGTGGAGGGGGGGGGGACTTTTCAGACCAGGAAGTAAGATTTTCGGATAAAAAATTTATTATCAGGACGTTTCAGAAATCCAGGTTAAAGTAAGGGGAGTTGAACGAACCAGGTAGCACTGCCAGGGTAATATTTTGGCAGAAATTCTGATCCTTGTTAAATTGAGAATATTCAGAAAAGTGTTTTACCTTAGCTACAAGTTTGCTTTGGTTAATGCCAAAACATCCAGGCCAAGGAGTTAGTGAGTATAGATTTAAATTAAGACAAGGAAATAAGCTGCACTTCATTTATATGGGGCCCAAAACGATAAAGAAGTATTCTGGAAAAAACATTGGCCTAGCTTTACATTTGTTTGAATAAAACAGATTGGACAGTTAATGGGATCTTAATTTTGTTAGCACACTTTAGTAAATTTTCAAGATGTTGATTTTGAATGTAAAATGATTATTAAAATGTGAAATTCTGGAGGAAATGTATTTTAAAGCAGATACTCCATCTTCTCTCCCAAACCCTTCAACAATCAAATTCACTATGCTTAAAGATGACTGTATTTGCAATACTGCCTTCTTTCTTTATATTTCTAGTTTGTATGAAAGTAGTTTGCTGTTGTGGAATAATGCTGTTAACAAAATTGTTGTGTGGTCTAGATAATATAAGTGTAAAAGTGTTCAATATTAATATCATAGTCATGCATCCTGGCTGTGATATCTCTTTCAAGGCTCTATCAATATTTTATAGACATTCTGGTAGTAGGCAAAATAAAGTAGGCAAAATAAATAAAGTAGGCAAAATAAATGTGTTATGGTTGTCCACCAGACAGAATATATTGGAAATGAATCTCTTTGAATGGCATTGGCAAGTTGTTTAGTATCACTTAACTATTATACCTTATCCATTATTTATAATTAAAATTGTAAATAATTTAGCTTCATTGACTTACTCAGTTGATATAGTAATAATGATGTGCTATTTAAAAAGAAGGCTATTTGTATTATGATATCAATAAGTATATTTCAATAATATACCGGAACCATGATGTCCCAGGACAGAAGGCCTTGCTTTTAGGTAAAAGAAACAGCAAATCAAAACAAATTATTCACTCCCGACTTAGACTATAAGATGGGAAAACCAAGAGAAATTAAGCAGATGTTTAACAGATAATCAGAGTTGGAAGGGATCTTGTAGGTCATCTAATCCAAACCTCCCCCCATCCAAGCGGGAGACCCTACACCATTTCTGACAAATGGGGAGTCCAATCTCTTCTTGAAAGTCTCAAGTGATGACGCTCCCACAACTTCCGAGGGCAAGCTGTTCCATTGGTTGATTGTTCTCACTGTCAGATAGGCTTAGAAAATAAGCCAGATCAGAGAATCTGGAGTTCTTGAGAAATGTCTATAGTGCTTTAAAGACTGGTTCATGATTCAGAAAATTAAAGTCACTTCTTTTCTTTTCATTAACCACAATTCTAGTATGGGCTTTTGCCATTTCATAGTAAAACTAGGCAGCCCATAGTATATATTCCAAATGGAAAAATGTGATATAGCAAGATAGAGGTAAGAATCTGACCATTCTTTCTTTGCCCAGTGGGTAGGTGTGCCCGCAATATATACAGTAAAATAAAAATACCAGCATATTTTAAGCAGCACGTGGCATGTATAAAATACACTGAATTGCAGCAGAATGCAAAGGGTAGCCCAAGTACTATTGGGAGTTATGAGGTAGCCCAAATTGAACACAGCAAAGGTATATATCAAAGGAAACTGTTTTGGGAAATTGGCAATAGTTGGGGAAAGTGAATGGGAAAGGGGGGGGGGGGGGGGGGGGGGGGAGGGGATTTTTTGTGAGGGGTAGTGGTTGTGGTTGAGTTATATGTTTTTTTTTTTGGGGTTTTTTTTTTTAAAAAAAAAAATTTTTTTTAAAAAAGGGGGGGTTTTTTTTTTGGACATTTTACCCATCCCTGGAATCAGTTGGTAAGGGATCAAAATAGCAACAGAATGGATAGGCTAGAGGGCAGTGAAAATGTAGGTAGTTTTTAGGGTCACTGTTTGCTCCTTATGATGCTTTTGTTTGTCTTTTTCCTAGATGGCCCAAAATCTCTTCAGATCATTGTTGTCTACTCCGGTCAAGCGTCTCACGCCAGTGCTTCATCCCAGACCTTCATTGCTTCTGTACAGAGTTTCAGCTCTGCCATGCAGGAGACCCTGGTGTACTTCCTTTGCTTTTCCTGCTATGCCTTCTCAGACTAGGACATTTTCTACTACTCAGGTCTGTTTGCATACTTTTAATGTCCAAGATGAGGATGACTTCCAAGACAGAGTTTTGAAAAGTCAAAAACCAGTGGTGATAGATTTCCACGCCCAGTAAGTATGGTGTATATGACTTGGTTACAAATCTGTCAAATTCCTTAGTGTGCTCTGTATGTATTATAAACTATGGGTTATGCCTCTGGTTACCTAGATGCCATAGGATAACTGAGAAGCTATATTACATTTACATCCTCCTTTTCTCTTACTCGGCAACATAACATTTTAAACCAGTGGTCCTTAACTTTTCCACCTTGGCAGCCAGGCTTGGAGGGGAGGGGGGAGTGTCAGTGGCAGGTGCGCACACACATTGGTGTGAGTGGCAGACGTGCAGTCCTCCACTTGGGCTCGTGTGCGAAGCTCCATTTGTGTGAATGGAGGGCACTCGCATGTGTATTTCCATTTGCGCAAATGGAGTTTCACGCGCAAGCATAAGTGCGCTCTGCTCATGTAGAGCACAAGGGCCCCCCGCTCAGCACAAAGCTACACACAAGTGGCAGGCCCTTGCTCTTGTGCGCAAAATTCCACTTGCATGTGTTGAGGGTGCTTGAGCAGAGGGCACTCTTACTCGCACACAAAGCTCCATTTGCATGAATGAAGCATTCTCTACTCACTTGAGTGGAGCACGCATGAGTGGAATGTGCTTGCTGTAGTGCGCAAAGCTCCATTTATGGCAGTGGATGGCGCTTGTGCTTGCTCATGAAGCTTCACTCGCATGAGCAGAGTCCTCGTGCATAGGGCTTCCTTTGCAGAAATAAAGCTTCGTATGTGAGTGCCCTCCACTCACGAGTGGAACTTCGTGCGTGAGCCTTGGGCTGCCAGTCACGCAAGTGGAGCTTCTCATGAGAGTTTAAGGATCTGCCACTTGCACAAGTGGAGCTTCATGCATAAGCTCAAGGGCCTGTCACTACACACACATGCTTGCCCATCACTCACATGGTCAGGTTTCAAACAGGCCCTGGACCATAGTTTGGGGACCCCTGTTCTACCCATTTGAGTAGAATTAACATTTTAAATGTCATCTTACAATTCTTTTTCTCATGAAACACTGAAAGAAAAGCCATTAGTGTTCTTCAATTTTTTGAAAAAGAAGATGCATATTTACTTTATTGGTACTTGTTTTCATCAAAGCATAGACAGATACAAGTTAACAGAGCATTAGCTAATCAATAAAAATAAGGCACTGTTGCTTGGATATGTTCTACCAATTAATAGATGAAACCATACAGATGTTTTTATAATGCAATCTCATGTGCATTTCTTTATGGGAATATAATCCTCTGGTTATTAGACTCTTGAAACATTTACCGGCTGTTACCTCCTTCCTATTTCTAAATATAAAACAAAGAGGATATGAAAAAAGATGTGAGAGATTATGTAAAATGAAGTGCCGTGTGGCAGAATGGGATACAAACCATGTTGAAGATTCATCCTTTTCTACAGAAGAAAAAAAAATTAAAAGCCAAACAAAGAACTTTCAGAACACCAGCAGGAATAGGTACATTTAAATTTTGACGTACGTTTCCTGCTGTCTAGATTTCTAAATTCTATTGTACAGCTGACATGGAAAACATCAAAAATAAAGGGTCAAATCAGGAAGTACTTCAGTTTCAAAGTGGTAAGGGTAAACTACATATACCATCCCATTTTAATCTGTTTTACTTTACCTACTTGGCAGCTGGACTACAATTCTTGTTAATTTGTCACAGGTGAATGGTGAATTCTATTTAGCAATTTTCTGCCTTATCAATCTTTTGTATTTATTGAGGGAGTGGCAGTTTGAATAGTACACACAAAAGTAGGGATGATAGCTAGGATTATTTCCAAGCACTAAATTCACTCTACAGACTTGTGTGAAGTTATTTAAATTATATACTTTCTTGCAGTTCTGTGTTGCTCCATAATTTTTTTTATTGATGGGCATAGATAATAGAATATTGATTTGGGAGGGGGTTTTGAGATACCTTGTTATATCTGTATTATTCTGCTCCATATGTAATATATTGAAACCATTTTCTGATTCTCTTAGAGTTTTCTTTTTTCATTCTTTGAAACAATGTAAATGCCTTACACAGACTAACTGCTGAATACTTGTTCTCACAACACCCTGCTGTGGCTGTAACATCTGAAAATATCAAATAGTGGCTCAGTGTGCTAAAGCTACTTTCTATAATATGGTATCAGTTTCCAAAGCTACAAGAAATTGTAAATACTGTTGTGATACTGAGAATTTGTTTTGGCAATTACTGATTTATCATACAATGTTTCAATGATATAAGATCAAAATAGCTGCAGCAAAAAACAAATTTTAGTATGTAAAAATAAGATCAAAAATCACCTGGTCAACAATTTAGCATCATATTTTCATTTCTTGTTGATTTTTTTTAACTAACAGCATGTATGAAAGACTTTCCATTATGAAAAATTTACTGTATAAACTATAGTAGCTATAACTAAGAACTGATGGCTTAAACTTCTCTTTCAAACAGCCAAATTAGTATAGAAGATATGAACCTTGTCCCTTACTTGTCCTTGTTCAAATCTCTATTTTGCCTGTTGTACAATATTTGGGAACAAATTACTGCTAAGTATATACTAGTAAAACAAATAGGCATAGGTGGTGCTCTTCTTTCCTTGGTGTGTACATGTATAGAGAAAGATACTCTGATATATAGTAAATTCAAGATTATGAGCTGCCTTGTTAGTTTGGACGACAACTTTATATGCCCTCTTTAATATAGCTTTCCTCTCCTTTTTGGAAAGAAATGTGGGTTTCTGTTGGCTAGAAGGCTCATAAGATTCTGAAATGGTTTTGGTAAATATAGTTTTTTTTTTGTTGCTCTTATTTTGCCCTTAGCATAAACAATATGCAAGAGGCTTAAGAATACCCTGCAGTAAAATATTCTGAGTGGTTTGTAAGCAGCAGCTTTTAAATCTTGGCACATAGACTACCAAACAAAATACGGACTCGTATATCATCTCTTAATGTAACAATCCAGGCATCACCATTAAACCTGATACTTCAGTATTCAGAGGCTTCTTAAAGCAGATGCTTATCCTTATGCTTTGGGAAGTATCTTTTAAAAAAACTGTTGATATTCCTTTTTCCTCATTGAACTCTAATGTCTTTCTTTGTTCTGAGGTGGTGTGGTCCCTGCAAAATCCTGGGTCCCAGACTAGAAAAGGTGGTGTCCAAACATGAAGGGAAAATTCTGATGGCGAAAGTGGACATTGATGATCATACTGATCTTGCCCTTGAATATGAGGTATGTCCCTGCATATTATGTAGAGCTCTAAACTAGTTTATTTTTGTTTGTTCTGATCACTATTTCAGATTTTGGCAAGAAAGAGTAATAGAATCTGTGACTGCTTGGCATATAGCACAAATAAAATAAAAATGAGAAAGATGTACTGGATTACTATTTCCAGAATTTGCACAGTTGCAAATCTAACATACCTAGGTAGGAAATAATAGGTCTGGAATTAAATAAATTGTGGGAGACATAGCAAAATAGTTACAGCCATTCTAGGTCTGAAATCAAGATGCATCCGTAATGGTGTATGAGGCATTTTTTAAAATAGTGAGACATATTGATCTTCATTGTGTGGGAAATTGAACTGAAGAATGACTGACTCATGAAGGAAAAAGAAAATTATTAGGTAGGCCACTGTTATTGGGCTTAAAGTAGCCTTCAAATTGCCTGGGAATAGTGAAAATTATAATTTAGCACTGGAAAGTCAAAGAACATCCCTGGGAAAGGAAATGGAAAACTATTTCTGCATTGTTGCCCCCCAAAAACCCTGCATAGATTTGTCCATGAAGTCACCAGGAGACAAGCTTGGTCCAAATGAGACTTTGGCTTTGTTAAAGCTCTTGGCTGATCTTGTCTGGATTTGGAAATTAAATCACAGTAGTTTGCACCAGGTTAATATTTGACGGAAGATTACCAGGGAATCGGCCAAAGACTAGGCGACTGAGAGATCAAAAATCATGCAGAAAGAATGCCACAGAATCCAACCTCAGGCCCATGGCCAAGAATACTCCATGAACATGTCTGA